>NC_142194.1:21687500-21987500 GCF_026936395.1 Plectropomus leopardus | reverse complement strand
GATGCAAAGATGGCTTTTAATTTAGTGTACTGGCTTTTATGTTTGAGGTTCTAAACAGCTTTGGCGTGGACAGGAAATTTAGTTTATGGTTACAAGCAATTTATAAAGATCCAGTTTCCAGAGTAAAAATAAATGGTACCCTATCAAGAAGATTTACAAAGAGGAAATAGGCAGGGAGATCCTCTTTCCCCCCTTTTTATTTGCTATATATATTGAAGTGCTAGCTGTAGCAGTTAGAAAGAATGCAGAGATAAAAGGAATACAAGTGGGAAAAGAAATGTCTAAATTGGCACTTTATGCTGATGATTTAATGGTTTATCTGACATCACCAGAGGAATCAGTACAGAAATTAATGAAAATAATTCAAGAATATGGTGTGTCAGGATATAAACCTAATGAGAACAAATGTGAATCATTAACAATAGGGAAACAAGTCAGCCAAGCTATAAAAGATGGCTACAAAGTAAAATGGGATACAAGGAAAGTAAGATATCTGGGTATTAACATCAGTTAGAACCTAGATGAACTGTTTGAGGTAAATTATGGTGTATTAGAAAGTAAGATAAGGCTGGATCTAAATAGATGGAGATAATACCGGATGGAATATTAAGTAGAGTCGAAGCCATAAAAATGATGGTACTCCCTCAATTTTTGTTTCTGATTCAAGCTTTACCAATACCAATAACAGGAACATACTTCAGTACATGGAACGAAATTATTTCAAAATTTATTTGGAACAACAAAAGACAGAGAATCAAATTTAAAACTTTGCTACAACCAAAAGATGAAGGAGGGTTAGGTCTTCCAAATCTACAAAATGATTTTAACGCATCACAAATTCTAACTAATGAAATGGATGAAAGCAATGACAAAAACTATAATGGATTAATACAGAAAAGGAATTGGCAGGCGTATCAATTTGGACATTGCCATTTATAAGAGAAGCTTGGAAACAACAAAATGAACAGAGCCAGTGTATTTCAAATACTCTAATGATCTGGAGGAGTCGATGCAAAGTCTTTAAAATTGATAATGAAATTGTTGGTTAAAGGGAAATGACACATTACCCTGAATTCACTCCAAATCGATCTGATAAAATTCTGGATCTTCGGGCTAGAAAGGGATTAGTTACATTCTCTCAATTACTTACAAACCATACAGTAAACACATTTGAAATGATAACTAAATATGAGCTGGACCAGACCATTTTCTTACGTATCCACAGGTGAGAAGTTACCTCATGAAACATTTAGAGGAAGGCAAGTCAAACAATAATTTAATCCACTATTTGATTAAAGATAGAAATAGAGCAAAAACAATATTTCAGACATTTATAGAATCCTGCAGAATTGTTGATAATAAAGTAAAAGAAAAATGAGAAAAAGAATTAGAAATCAATATGTCAAGTGGAGATTGGAGATATGCTCTAAATGAAAATCTTAAGATATCACAATCAAAATACTGGAGGGAATATTCCTGGAAAGTGAGCATGAAGTATTTTATTACTCCTGACATGTATGGTAAATGTTACCTTTCAGCAGGGACGAGCTGCTGGAGAGGATGTGGGGAACAACAAGCACACAAAAACATTCTTTTTTTCAGTGTCCCATACTGAAACAATTTTGGGAAGATGTTGAGAAAACTTTAAAATATTTTTTTGATTTAAAAGTATCTCTAAAAGTAGAAAACTGATTGGGTATTAATCTACTGGAAACAATAAAACCGGCTGATAGACTCCTCTTTAATATATCGCGCGGAACTGCTTTAAAGCAAATGACGAGAACATGGAAACAGTCAAATTCACCAGCTTTGAACAAATGCGTATCAGCAATACAACAAATTCTAAACATGAAAATTAATTAACATTCACAATTAGAGACCAAATAAATATATGGAACAAGGTGTATCCAAAAGATAGAATTTACAAAGTGATTTGTCATTTTGGCTTTGCCCAAAATAGTTAAGTAGGTAGCCTACTCTCCTCCTATCCCCAAGCCATCCCTAAACCAAACAACCCTACCTATCCTGTCCTAACACTTTTTCCTTTCCTTTAAAAAAACCCCCAAAATATTATTGTTTTCTTTTTGTTATTTTCATTTATTTATTTATTGGTTCATTTTATTGTTTGTTTCTCTTGTGTTTTTTTTTTTTGTTTTTTTTTCTTTTTTTGTTAGTTGTTGATTTGTGCATATTTGCTTATGTTTGTGTGAATATGTTTGTGTTCCTCTTAGTTATCTTTATTAATTTAACTATACAAACAAATATAAACATGTGCAATAGACTGAAATGTAATGTAAACAAATTGCCTGGAAGAGACTGAAGGAACTATTGCAATAAAGTATTTTTTTAAAAAAAAGCTTTGCTTTAGGTGAGCACATTGTTTAAAGCACTGACTTTTTTTCGGTTTGTATGTAAAGGTGGAGCAGCGGGTGGAACCGGCCAAGAAGGCGGCTCAGGTCCTCCACAAGAAGCTGCTGGGCTGCATGCAGAGTCAGACGGGGCTGGAGGCTGAGAAAAGAATGGTACTAGAAGTGTTGCATCCACGATTAAAGGCCGGGAAACATTTGATTGGTTACTGAGAGCTGTTACGTCTGTGCCCACAGAAAAAGCTCCCCCTGATGCTGCTGTCCGTCAGCATGGCAGAGAGCCTCAAAGACTTCGATGCCGAGTCCTCGATCAGGTGACATCCCTCCCTCCATGACCTGAACTCATGACTGATGCTGTCATGTGAGAACATGACTGTAATACAACAGTTTTCAGTTCTGGTGAAAATGAACAGAATTCTACTGATGTCTTCATTTAGAGTTTCTGATCTGATACAGTGGCTCACTAAGTTAAATACTCGAAATTTTGACGTTCTTGGACTCAAGCTTGAACAAATTGCAGTATGCAAAACGTGTAGACTGGAAATTACAGGCGAAGATGCAACAACTTCCATCTTTGTTCAACATTTGAAGTTGCACACTGAACAGTAAATCAAGGCTACTATTGCCATAGTTAGCAAGCTAAGTAACTTTTTAACACACTTAACCCTTTGAAACCTGAGAAAGACGGCAATGAGCAGCTTAAGAAATGGCCCCCCAAAATAGAAATAAAACATTCCTGAAAAAATAAGCCACACAAAAGAAAGAAAAAGAAAATGACCCCAATACAGTCAAATTAAATGACAGATTTTTTTTTCTTGTAATATTATTTTAAATGAATAAAAAAAATACATAAATATAGTTTTCTCAACACTCACCCTGCAAACTTCAACTTATTTTTTTCTAACCTTTTACTTATTTCTTGCAATTTGTGGGACTTGCCAAGTTCCTCGTTGCCATTTCCCCGTGTTTTTTGAACCAAATAAAACCGATTTTTTTGAACGCAGCACAAGATAACTGATGTTGATCCAGGTTTCAAATTGTTAAGCAAATAAATTCAAATTTTAAAGCAGTCCCTTTTTTGTAAATTTAATGACATAACATTTGTTAAAAACACATTATGACTTGATTGGGACTTTAAACACAAAGTTTAAGATGTGAGACTTTTTTGTGACTATGACTTGATCCCAACTTTGACTTCTACAACAATTGAGAGGGAAATACTGCCCTTTTTAATATGTTTTCTCCACCTCCAACAGTCATGGGGGACATTTGTCCTTACTGAGTACTTTTACTTTTAATTCTTATACTTAGATATTTTTACTATTTTTATTTTTATTTTGCATTTTAAGTGCCTTGTTTTGATCCAGCACTTTCACATCTAATGAAGTATTTTTCAGTGTTAAAGAGAGAGCCTCTATTAAAGAAAAAGAATAAAATATATATATATATATATATATATATATATATATATATATATATATATAATAAAATATAAGAAGCGACATATATGAAACAAATATAAATTCACGGCTATCAGTTTATAAAAAAGGACACTGCAGGCGACAGGAAATCGAATAATCACTCTTTATGTGAGGTTGGAGCAAAAATAAAGATCTCTCAACCAAATCAAGAATCAAACAAAGACTGAACTGAAAAACAAGATGTAGTCTGTTGAAGGAATGAGGTGCAGGTGGAAAAAAGTGGAGAAGCTCATGTGAGGAGATTAAAGGTAATTAGGAAGAAGAACGGGCAAGAAGCTGATTGGCCAGAAAAGAAAGGAAGGACTGATGCAGGACAGGTGTTTAGGTGACCGAATGAGGGACAACTGGAGGGGGAGAAAGCATTAAACACAAACCCCAAAATCAAGAAAACTTCTTAATAATAAACCACCTGAATGAAAACAAAGACAGGCCAGCTCATACAGGCAACCTAAATATGTCTATTAAAATCCAATATTCTATAATATATATATGTATGAAGGCAGGACACATCAGAATGTGACAAACACAAATAATTACAAATATATAAATCTGAACCCATAAGCAAAGTATTATTTTGTTCAAGCACATTTGTTTGGAAGTATCTGCACCGCCTTTGTTTGTGCTTTATGGTTTCTTTGCAACAGTTTTTTTTTTTAAGATGTGAATTTATTTTTATAGTTTTTAGTTCTGTTGATAAATTGCAAAACAGGACTTAACTATGAGCTCTGTGTGTGTGTGTGTGTGTGTGTGTGCGCGCGTGTGTGTGGGTGTGTGTGGGTGGCAGGAGGGTGTTGGAGATGTGTTGTTTCATGGAGAAGATGCTGGCCAGCATGTTGGCAGACTTTGAGATGAAAGTGGAGAAGGAAGTTCTAGAGCCGCTCAACAAGCTCAGCGAGGTGAGAACGGCCTGTACAGAAACTGATGAATACATCATCCAGCTACACTGCAGCTTTACATAAGCAGTTTTATTTTAAGATCCAGCATGACTTTAATGTGCTAAAGTGAGCGAGAAAGCCAGTGATAAATCAGCTAATTTTTTTTATTACCTAATCGTCCATCTTTGTCGTTTTCTCTTCACTTTTACATCGTTGTGCAGTATGCTTAAAAAAAGTTTATATTCAAAATAATACAATGCTGTTAAATCACATACTACTTTTACCCTTTGGAACCTGGATGGACATTATTTTTCTTGTGCTGCGACACCTTCACAAGTATTTAAAATTTTGAAATCTGAGCAAATTGGTTTGTTTTCTTTGAAAACATGAGAAAAAAAAGCAGCGAGCAACTTGGCAAGAACTGTTCCGCAAATTGCAAGATATTATTTTTGAAAAAATATTTTTTAAAGGAGCATGGTTTTAAAAAAACTATATTTATAATTATCATTATAAAAATATATCCTAATTATCATTATAATATATCTTTTAATTGTTTTTCAGAATTATGATTTTTTAAGCACCTTTTCGGGTAATTTATTCTTTTATTTTGTTTTATAGATTATCATTATTGTTGTTGTTGTTGTTATAATAATAAAAATAATAATAATAATAATAATAATAATAATAATAATAATTATTATTAATATTATTAGTAGTAGTAGTAGTATTTATTTATTTATTTATTTATTTATTTATTTATTTATTTATTTTATGGATTGGCTCCAGCCCCCCCGCGACCCTTGCGAGGACAAGTGATAATGGACAATGAATGAATGAATTAATGAGTTTTATTTTCTAATTTTCAGGCAATTTTTACTTTTTACACATTTTTTGTTAATTTTTGTGTAATTTCTTCTTAAGTTGCTCATTGCCTTTTACCTATGTTTTTTAAAGACATCAAACCAAAGTGTCAAAACAACTAAAGCTTGACAAAGATGCTATTAATTGTATATGCTGAAATAGTCAGTTGTTTGTGTTATTATTATTTTGTATCCTCTGTAATTATTTATCCAGAAGTGTATATTTTTTATATATGTGTGTATATATAATAGTGATCAACACTCTGTTTTATTTTTATGTATTTACTTTGTATTTGATTATATGTATGCACTAAATGGTGAATAAAGGGTTAAAAAATAATTATAAACCAGTTCATACTTTAACCCTCAAACATTTTTATTTGTTATGATTTATTTAAAATGTATTTATTTGTTTGTTCTGTTTTTTTATTCCTTCCAGGATGATTTACCAGAAATTCTTAAGAACAAGAAGCAGTTTGCAAAGCTCACTACCGACTGGAACAACGCAAAAACCAGGTGAGTTTCGCTGCCTCCGTCAGCTGTGTCACAGTTTATCCACCTAAAAAGAAGCTTCTACAGATTTGACTCATTTCTGTGTGTGTTTTTTGTTCAGGAGCCAAGCCAGCACTGGTCCCCAGGCAAAGCAGGACGGGCTCAGGGAGGAAGTGGAAGAAGCTTGGAGGAAGCTGGAGAACATCAAGGTAGCAGATTTTTTTCTCTTACAGCCTCTTGCAGCATGCATCCACCCCCGGTGCAGTGTGACCTCTGACCTCTTTGTTTGTTCGTCTCTGTAGGACCAGTACTCTGCAGATCTGTACCACTTTGCCACTAAAGAAGACGACTATGCTAACTACTTCATCCGTGTGAGTTGCAGCTGTGATTGCTCTTTTTCTTCTTAGCATGCATCAAAACAAAATGTACAAATTTACCTTTTTTTTTTTTTGACCCCAGCTTCTGGAGCTGCAGGCGGAATATCACAAACATTCGCATGAGTTCCTGGACAAAAACATCAGCGAGCTCAAAGAGAATCACAGTCAGAAAGGTAAAGTTTGCTCCAGTTTTATTTTATGCATGGTTGTTGCGTTATTTCCACATACGACCTTATTTCCTCTGTGTTCTTATCTGATTCCGCAGGTCCACCGATGAGCGTCTCCAGTCAGAAGGTTTACGGGGAGCCTCTGCTCGATCACCTGTCTCAAAGCAACAGAGAAATCGCTGCACCCATCCAGGAGTGTATTCACATGCTGCTGAGAACGGGCATGACTGAGGAGGTAGGACTGTCGGGATGAGACTGCAGTTTTCACAGTCATAATGCAAACACAAGGAAATACTGCTTTGACTTTAATTCATCACAAAGCTTTGCACCTGCGCACCATCAGACTTTTGTCATTCTCAGGTACTGCTGGGTGTGTATTATTTATTTTGATCCCAGTTAGTTATTACCAAGGCAACAGCTACTCTTCCTGTGGTCCATGTTGATGATTTATTCCCCTTAGAAATGTGTAGTTTTATTGGTGTAAACAGATTTCCGCTAAAAATCAGCAGGTTTATAGTTATTTTACTTATACGTATATATAAACAAACATTTAAAGGGTCTGCGTATTTTGCCTGTAAATAAACAGTAGCTCAGCCTTATAATGTGTCTTAAAGGGATAGTTGACCCAAAAATGAAAATTCAGTCATTATCTACTCACCCTCATGCCGATGGATGGTTGGGTCAAGTTTTGTAGCTCATAAAACACTGCCGGACTTTCATCTCATCTCCCAAACAGTGGAAGCGAACCCTGACCAGGATTCAAACATTTAAAAAAAATAAAACATATCAAAACCACAAACTGGCTAAAGGGGAAGTAATATTTTAGGAGTTTGGCTTCTAGCTTCTGTAGGTGCTTGAAAAATACAGAAGGAAATACAGGGCTTTTACAGAAGTTTAAGCTCTGTAGACTCATTTGTTATTTTTTAATTTTTTGTATTTCGACTTTTTATTTTGTCTTTTTATTTATTTTATTTTATTTATTTATTTTTAATCTATTTTACCTTTTAAATGTATGTTTTATCTCTTTTATTTCCTTTTTTGTGTGGTTTTATTGCTTTTATTGTTTCTGTTGTTGTTTTTGATTTATTTCTTTGTATAATTTTATATTTACATTACGCTTGCATCTTGCATTATTTGTCCTCTGCTTTTAATTTTATCCTGACTCTACCCTTGTTTCTTCTCACTTGTGTTTAATAGGACTGTTTGCATCTCCATTGTATGTATCCCATTTCTGCTTTGCTTTGTTTATATCAAAGCACTTTGTAAATTCTGTCTTTAAAGGTGCTATATAAATAAAGTTATTATTATGAATGGACTCTGATGCAAACCTGCTCTCCCATTTAATCACTCTTGACATCTTTGTCTTATCCCTCAGGGTCTGTTTCGTCTGGCGGCGGCAGCCTCGGTGGTGAAGAGGTTGAAGACTTGTTTGGACCAAGAGGCGGTGGACCACAGCGAGTTCAGCATGGACCCTCACGCTGTGGCCGGTCAGGATGTGCCTTTTTCCTTAGATTTCCTCTCAGTTTGACTTTCTGTTGTGGGCACTGCTCTTCCTCATGTGTTCAGCCAACGTGACTTTCACAGCTCGTTGTAACGTCCCAGTTCCTCTTCTGTTTACTCCAAATACAGCCTCTGTTTCAGCTTCCAGTAATGTAAAATACATCATTTCCTGAGTGCGAGAGAATTTTTAGAACAGCAGAAAAAAAGAGATCTTGAGTAAAGTCGAGCATGAATCTTTACTTTTACCACCACTGAAAGAGAGAAGGTGATATGGTGACTTTGAATTTTATTTTACACAGACAGGGTCAGGAATCAGGGTCACATATTACCTCAGCTTGTTCAAATGCCATTTATTTCTGCTGGTGTTGCGACAGGAGCTCTGAAGTGTTACCTGCGAGAACTCCCCGAACCTCTGATGACCTTTGACCTCTACAATGACTGGTTTAAAGCAGCAGGGTACGTATGCACTCTGTTTTTCTTATTTCTGCTCTGGTTTCATGTCTATTTGTTGACTTTGACGTGTTTTCTTTCTCAGGGAAAAAGACCTGCCAGAGAAGCTGGAGCAGTTGAAAGTGCTGCTAAAGAAACTGCCGCCTGAAAACTACAACAACCTCAGGTTTGTTGAACTTATATTCAACTTGAATGTGATGCATTTTTAAGCCACACCACCGATGTGGCTTTACAGATCGCAAAATCACTCTGTCAGTCAGTCCACCTTTGAATTTTTCATTGACACTTTTGCACATGCCGAGTCATAGTTTTACCTTGCATGACCACTTTAAACCACCAGAAGTTTTGCTCCTATTCATTGTGTGTTGGACACAATTTATTCCCTGCACAAAGCATTCTGGGATACCTGTGATGCAGACAAAGCTAAAAATTTAAATGGTGCTCACATCAATAGAACCTATAAAGGGTTCAAGAAGGATTTATTGTCACACTACAGTAAAATTGAGTTGTCCCAACCAAACAACTGCACTAATAAAAACAGTGAACTTGTAATAAAACACAATAAAAACAGATGAAGAAAAATAATTAGAAAAATACAAAAATACAATGAATTAATTAATTAAGAAAAAAATAAAATAGAATAATAAAGCTGCAGCCACAAGCGACCAGTGAGGCAGAGCGGATGCAAGTTAATGTGACTTGGACGTGCACAATGGGCGTGTACGGTTAACATGCCACACTGAGCCCTGGATGGACCAAAAGTGAAGGAGTTCACACGTGCCATACTGGAGAAGTTTCAGCTCGTTGCAATTGACAATCCTCACCGCTAGATGCCAATAAATCCTACCCACCGCTTTTTTAACCCTTACAAATCTGGATCGACATCAGTTTTCTTTGCGTTCAGACACATTTCATACACTTTTAAACCTTTAAGTATATTAGTCAGATTTCTTTCAAAAACATGGAGAAAAGGCAAAGAGCGTTATGGCGAAAAGTCTTGCCAACGGCAAGGAATTATTAAAAAGCGACAAGAAAAACGACCTGAAAAGGAAGCGAGAGAGAGAATTATTTTAAAATTATCCAATAAATAATTAAAAATAGGGAAAATTGTTCAGATTTTTATTTATATAATTATATATTTACAATTATGTTATGTAATGTGTCAAGTCATTTCTTTTTTCTGTGCTAATTTTCAGGTAATTTTTAGGTAAATTTTACTACTTTCTTGTATATTTTGCCACTTTGGCTACTTTGCTCACACAAGGATTTCCAGGTAATTATACACTAAAGAAAACAAACTTATTATATTCCATTTCTGCCAATATATCCCCCTAAATCCTACACACTGGACCTTTCATATGTCATCTATTTTCCCCCTTTACACCATGAGTGTTTACTGTGACACTGTTAGGTCTATACACTCAGCTGAATCTTAGACTTTCTTCCCCTCACGACTTGTTTTCTTGCTCTTCCTCCTCGTCAGATACCTGATCCAGTTCTTGTCTCTGCTGTCTGAGCAGCAGGCCCTAAACAAGATGACACCCAGTAACATCGCCATCGTCCTGGGGCCCAACCTGCTCTGGCCGCGAGCTGAGGGGTGCGTAATGACCTCATCATCTTTCAGTCTTTACCCTGTGCGCGCTCTTACCATACTAAATTTGCACTTGCTTCCTCTTTCATCATCTGTTTTTCCTAACATGAAGAGACCAGCATTTATGACATATTTCATCAAATGGGACTGACTGCTGGTCACTTGAAACTGAACCGCAGCATCCTGTTAACTGATAAACTGTCACGGATGTTTGGTCAGGCAACATTTTCTCTGCGCTGCAGGTTTTTTTTTTTCGTCCATTAATCACAGGAAGTGTGTGTTTGGTGGCAGAAATACTCTCAGTGGTTAAACCTCAGTGCACAAGGTGTTTTACTTGAGTGACACGAGATAATTTATCTTTCTCTAACCATGAAGAAAGAGTTAATGTCACCTCGTTCTGCAATCTGCAATTCTGCAAATGAGTGCCACATATCTCTCCCCTCTGCTTCTTTTTAGAGAAGCAGCTCTGTTCGACATGGCTGCAGCATCTTCAGTCCAGGTGGTGACGGTCATTGAGCCTCTTATTCAGTACAGCTCCAGCCTCTTCCCCGAAGGTACACAGACACTGGCGTCGCCTCTGTATATGACATTAAAGGGTTAATCTGTTTTATTAGAACTTGGATTAAAGTTTTGTAGTTCTGGCATTTTTTATCATTTCTATCAGCCATGATGACTTTTCAAATTCCTTGCTGAGATCTAAGAATGCCGACATCAGGTATGTTTCTAGAACTAGAGGACACTAAGGCTTTTTTATTTATAATTTTATGATTGCAATTCATAAAAAGGGGACGGAAAGATAAAATAATGTAAGATGATCTTGAGGGATCCCCCACCCCAGGAAATTTTATTTATGAAAAGCTCTGTTTTGTTGTTTCTCTGCATTCTGGCATCTTAGTTACCCTTTAAAACATCATTAATTATTAATGAATTAAATGACCAAAAATCCTACAAACGTCCTGAAATCCTAGAAACATGTATGGGGCTGCTTCGATTGGCCCCGACCTAATGTCATTATGCCAAAGTGGTCCTCAAGCAAAGCAAGTGGAGTATCCCTGCTTTAAAAGAATTGGTGTCGATTTGAAATTTTACTAAATCTTACTGTTTTGTTTTGGTCAGCTGTATCCTTTGAGATCCCAGAACTTCCTGAGGTGCCGGATGTGTCCCCGCCTCTGATCTCAGAGAAGGAGAAACTGAGCAGAACAGTCTCCTCCTCTTCGTCCACAGCCTCCTCCTGCTCCTCTTATCACCTCGCGTTATCAAAGACAAACAGGTACCGCTCAATAAGGAAAGAACAACCTCAAGTCACTACTGTGCTGACAGCACAATGTCAACACATGTCCTTCCTCACATTAAGACATCATGACAAGTTGCTCTGGGTTTGGGAGCAAGTGAATTCAATACTTGGAGCTAATTTGAGTATTTCTTTCCCTCAGCACAGCCTCTCAGGACAGCGGCAGCTTCTTCCTGGTGAAATCTGGCTCTCTGAGTCGAACTGGCACCTCCACATGGGGCGGCCCTGTCGCTGACGCAACGGCGCCGAGCCATCAAACATCCAGCAGCTCATCCTCCCCTGATCCCTGTCCCAATGTGGCCTCTAATGCTTCTGTCACCTCTGGCTCGACAGCACTTCCTAAAGGAACAGGATCAAGTCAGAGCAGGAGTCCCACCCAGAAGCAGAGCTCAGATCAGCTGGAGCCGATTCTGGAGGCTCCTCCAGACTCGCCAAGAGCTTTCGTGAAGATCACCTCACCATATAAACGTAAGTCCACTGTTCCCAATGGCTGTCCAAACCTTAGATGTAAAGTAACACAAAGCATTCCACAAACGCATTCATTTATTCTTGGCTGCTCACCACAATAACAACATCTACTGCTGCCAGGTGTTGCTGCCGTTATTTAGGAGCGCTGTTGGATTACATATGTATATGTGTATATATATATATATATATATATATATATATATATATATATATATATATATATATATATATATATGTATATGTATATATATATATATATGTATGTATATGTATATGTATATATATATATATATATATATATATATATGCCATTCGTTTATTCATTGCACCGCACTCTTAGAGCGCAGAGTGTATTCTGGGCACAGAGGGAGCAGCAGAACCTCTGGCACAATGAAAGCGAATCTTTCTGCTCAGTCTTAATTTTTGCCTTCACTCACCTCTGCTGCAGCTGCTCCTCTTATCCATAAATCTGATGTGATCAGCTCTGACTGGGTTAACAGATTAGTTACCCACCCAGCAAGTCACCAACTACTTTGAAAAGAAATGACATCACAATAAGCAAAAAGTTCACAACAAAGTTTGAATTCCCCCAATGACGTCATCATTCATGGCGTCCTCAGGGTTATTTTCTCAGATTTTTAAGAGCTCCTTTCAGAGCTGCAGAAGGCATTATTAATGTGTTTCTACAGGTTAGACAGTACTCCTCATGATGTGTCAGACTGGTGAAGTGGCCCTTTAAGTTGCTACAGAAAAAGCATTCCTGTCACTCACTGCTGTTTTTTGGCCAAGGGCACGGCCACGTCTCAATTTTCATCTGTGTCTTTCACCATTGTGTAACGTCCTGTACAAACTTTTCCTCTCACAGAGTAATGGCTCGTCAGGTGGGGCTGACAGAGAGAAAATACATTTACCGCTCTCATTCTAACAACCAGGAAGTACACAGGAAACAGGAAGTCTCACACCACTGACCAAAATATAAGCCGCTGGGGTCGTGCGTCATCCCTCACATTGTTGTAACGGCCTCACTGAAATACTTTCCCTTATAAGTCTCCTCATTCCGATGTGTGTGTCTGACTTCAAAACTGATTCCCATGACAAACCGCAGCAGTAGTTCACTGATTTTAGGATCACTTCCAATTGAGGTATTTTATAATTATTCAAAAGCGAGTTTAGTGTCTGCGTGTTTTCTATGAAAAATGTATGCAGACCTTTGAAACTTGGATCAACATCACTTTTCTTGTGCTCTGCTCAGACGCCTTTTACAAGTATTTAATCCCCTGAGCAAATAGGTGCAATTTGGGGATAAGGCACTGAGCAAGAAATGTGCCAAATATTGCAAGAAATTAGTCAATTTAGTAAATTATTTTTTAATAAGCTAGGGAAAAATCTCCAAAAAACATATCAACATTTAAAATTATGCCACACAATTATTCATATTCATTCATTTTTTCCAAGGCATTTCCATGAGTGATTTATTTTTTTTTTACTTAATTATTTCTTACTTATTTACTTACTTAATTTCTTTCTGCTAATTTCTTGCAATTTTTGGGGCTCATTTATGGTTAAGTTGCTCTTTCTCTCTTTTCCATGTTTTTAAAGAAATCTATTTACTCAGATTTCAAATTTTTAAAAGCAGCATAGTGGTGAGATTGGCTGATTTTTTATTATTATTAGATAAAAATTGTATGACAGAGGATTTGGGCTAGAGTTAAATCATAATATTATGAGAATAAAGTCGTAATTTACAATAATAAAGTCATAATATTATGAGATTAAAGTCCTAGTTTTATGAAAAATAAAGCCACTGATTAAGACTGTTTGGGTAATATGGTATAAAAAGTGACAAAGTATGAATAAATCATCAGAAGTGACGGATGAATGGTTAGTGTATGCTGAAGGCTGGAGTTCGGGTACAGCTGCATCTCATGATGTTTCAAATAGGCTTTTTCAAAAATAGTTTAATCTCATACTATTACGACCTTTTATCCCATAAATTTAAGTTTAATCTCGTTATATTACAATTCTCATCATTTTTTTTTGTAAATTAATGTTGTAATGATATGACTTTATTCTAGTAAATTTAAACTTTTTTCTCATAATAAATGACTTCTTCTTGGAATTTAGACTTTATTCTAGTAAATTATGACCTAATTCTTCATATCAAAGATTTTTTTTTTTTTTAATTTGGCCCTAATCCTTTGTCATAAAATTGTATTTTTTGTTGGTGCTATATCATGAGTTTTATGTCAAAAAGGCTGCATTTAATATTTGCAGATGGTCTCATCATGTTTGTGTTTAAAATTCAGTTCAAAGTGAAATCATTCACTTTAGTCACTGTGGCCACGTGTGGCATTCACGCGATAATCATGCTGAAATAATGCAAAGCTAAATTGCAAATAGAATTGGCAAACTATGTCAATTACATAGCAGTACCTTTAAAAAGTTAGTTAATATTAGCCACAGAAAGGTTATGCTCATATCACACTACATAAGGCTGTAGCAGCAAAACCCCCTTTGATACAACCCTGTATAAGTTGATTTTTTGATTGGCTATTAATGTAACTTTTTACTTGTCAGAGAAAAATAATAATACTTTATTCAAAAGCTGCATAATCTACAACACTTTATAATGCAGTGATGTTATATAGAACATTTACAGCATCAGTACAGGGCAGTGAATAACAGTGCATGTTTAAAAACGTCTTTTTTTAAGAATTATTTGTCATTTTAGGGGTGCATCTACCTCCTCACAGGTATCTTGCATCACAACCCTTTTCTTAATCTGGACGCTCTTTCTTTATAATCCCGCCGTCTTTATTTTCTCATCCTGCAGCAAAAAGAACTTTCAACACAACCAAAGGCAACCAAGCTAACGAACAGGTGACAGTTCAGTTCTCTAAACCCAGAGCTCCAGCACCTCCCAAGCCCCAGGGCCCTCCGCCCCCCATCACGGCCCCTGCTCCGACCCCAGCCCCGGCCCCGGCCCCAGCAGACACGAGGACCCAGCCGAAACCTGCACCCCGAGCTCTGCCAGCCAATGTCAAAAAGCCTGCTCCGAAAAAGCCCGGACTCAGAGCCCCAAACTGCCCTCCACCGCTCCCTCCTCCGTCACAGGCAAAAGAGGTTCCTTCTATAGCGCAGTGAGAGATTGATGTGTGTGCCATTTATTCATGTCTTTAAAGCACACCTCTTATCACACCTGACCATACCTTTCAGGAACGCTGGTCATGGTCAGGGGTGAAACAGGCTTCAAACTTTCATCCAGAGGGGACAGCAAAAAAATGCTTTTTGCCCTCATGTAAAGACCTTTGCACACTGAGTCCAATTCATTTGTGTATTTTTTGTCATCCGGGGAAAAAAAAGTACCACACGAAAAGCTTGCACACTGACGATTTTTTGTTCTATTTAAAAGTTTGCGGTACGAGACAAAATGAAAAGACAAATTTGCTCCCTTGTTCCTCTCCACTGAATTCTCTGACTGTCACAACACAATTCTGAAAACTCAACTCAGCCGAATTAGACTATTCATAGTTTGAAGCCTGAGGTTTTTGCTCACAGGGACTACTTTTACATGCACTTACCTCATTAGTTGAAACTTTCTCCACATTTAGTATCTGACATTTTGCTATATCTGTGACAGAAAATATGGAAAATAATAATAGGTTCCCTTTAAACATACAATACTCTTGACTGTCAGCCTGTGCTTTTCAGTATCTTCTTTAAGGTGTTTCAGCTTATTTTTTTTAAGGTCAATAACAGTTTCTGTAACCAGCTTCATTTATTTATTCTTCAGTTATTAGTGTCCTTTATTTCCTAAAATACAAAGTTAGTGTTGGAAAGCAAGTCTTTCTGGTCAAAAATGAGACAATAAATGAATCCAGCCATCCAAAACCAATCCCCACTTGCTATTTGTGCTGTTTTAAGGGTGTATGTTTTCATAAATATACAAAGTAAAAGTATTCACTAGAATAATGGAAACATGTAAATAACCTTTTTACAACCACCTTTCTGACCTATGTTTTAGTATTCCTTTAGATCAACCTTAGAAATGAAATCTGTAAAAAAAAATGTTAATAAATGCATATTCAACCTAATTAGAAACATCTTTATTGTCAATTTATATCATCATATATCATTGGTATTGACTGCAGCATGTGGCTGTGAGTTGCATGATGTGCTGCAGGTGCTCATACTGTAAGTACATATTTATAGGAGGTCAGTTAATATCTTTGTTGTATAAAAGAACACATAAATGACAATTCTTTAATAAAAACGATACAGGAGTCGGACTTCATCAGAAAAGGTGCACTGAGTCTCGTTATAAAAGGTCTGCAGCATAAAATGAGCAGTTATATGGTTCAGCTTTAGTTGCAAATACCAGAATGACTTGATTTATTCCCTTTATGTAGTTTAATAACTGAGATGTTCTCTGGTTCATCTACCAGATTTCCCTTTTTGTTTCCTGGTGGTGTTTTCCTGAGTGAAAGGAGTCGACAGGAGATTGTTGTAATAAGATTAAATCTATTTTTTTCTAATCCCCACTTCCTCTCTCACTAGTGACTAAGAATCTTTTCCCCTTATGTGAGGAAGTGTGAAAAGCATAAAGTGAATGATGACTTCTACGTTGAGTAACGTTGGCGTTTCCTTTAAGACGATCTTAACCACGTTCTCTGGCACATCCTCACTTTCCACGCCTCCTCTTTCTTTAAAGCGAAACTTTGGTGTTTCTCAACCTGGACCCCGTTTTTCTATGATTTTGTGACTGATTAAAACAACAGTTTCTGAAACTGGTCCAGTATTAAGAGAGAGCGCTGCAGCTGGAAGTCAGGAAACAGGCTTTAATGTAAACACTTGGGGCATTTGTGCATTGTCAATTTACGTCCACTAAAATTCTTTGTTTTTGTCACTGATGGGCTCAGATTATTATCCTAATTGTCTGACAACATTATGGGAAAGATCAAACAGAGATAGACCTTTTGGTTATAGAACAAGATCCTTTTTGTTTAACCAAAAACAGCCCGAAATCGCTATCGCCGAAACCCAATAACAATAATTGAGCCCATCAATGAAAAAAAAACAAAACGCTTTTATTAGAAAATACATTGGTGCACAAATTCCCCTGAGTGGTTACATTAACACAAGTGTCATGGCTGCCAGTTGCAACAGTCTCACTCAATACTGGACTAATTTTAAAAGTTGTTTTTCCCATTCGTCACTTAGACACAAATAGGGTTAGGGTTGAAAAATACCAAAGTTATCCTTCTTAAGTCTTTTGAAAAAAAAAAAGAAAAAAAGCCCTCTCCTTCACGGTGCAGCATAAAGTCTTTCACTTCTTTTTTTACATTCAGCAACAGTTTTGCATCCATCTGTACATCCTTGAAGCACGATTGTATAAAAGTAAATGATCCAATATTAAGGATTTGTCATTTTCATGGTCATCCTGTCAGAGCCAGCCTCGTTGACCATAAAAAGATTTTAGATGATTGATTTGATTGGGACTGCAGAGAAATCAGAGACAGTTTCTTTAGTGTCAAAATCATCTCAGACTTTGATTTCATCCTCGTCGTCCATGTAACTGTAGGACATTTTGTTCCTGCTGATCATCATCTCTGAATCTGCCACCTCCACCCGGCTCTGTCCCTTAAAGTGGCTGACGCCGTAGTGGCGTGCGAGCACATCTGTAGCGCTCTGGAACCGCTCACTCTCCATCCGCATCCCCAACCTCACTCGCTCAGGAGACCCCATCACCACATCAGGGACTTTAACCTCCACCACCTCCTCCTCCTCCCACTGCGGGCTCTTCCTGCCCCCGCAGTCCTCTTTCAGAAGGGAATCCACGTACGAGATAGTAGCCGAGTCCATCTCTGATTCCTCGTTGGTCAGCCCACACGCAGATCCCGCTTCCTCTCCCTCCCAAGCATGGCCCTCTGAATGGCTGTCGATCAGGCCGAACACCTCGCTCATGAGGGAGGGGCCTAGGTCAAAGGTGAAGGTGTCCAGGGAGGTGAGGGAGGGCAGGGAGTCGGAGTAGGCGGTGGAGGTAGGTATTGGGTCAGAGGTCAGGATGGAGGCGGAGCAGGTGGATAAGATGGCGTCGGTGGGGTCGGTCAGAGAGCCTCGGTGGATGTTGGGGGAGCAGGAAGTGGGGAGGGAGATGGAGGGCTGCTGGCGCTCAGAGCGGGAGAGACGAGGCAGAGTGACGAAACCAGACTCCAGACCTGAGTAGAGGACACAGAGAAGATTCAGTCACACGCTTCACATGGTTTACCTTTCACTTCCAACAGGGGGCGACGTAAAACCATCTGAAAACACCCAGCCTGCAGTGCTGGAGCCGCTGAGTTGTTCAGCGGTATGAGGAGTAAATCATGATCTGCCCGACGCTGCCAGATCACTTAACAAGTCACACACTCACACACTGCACACACTTCATGATCCAAACGGCTAAAATTACCGCAGCACCTCTCAAAGCCAGCTGCAAGGGGACGAAAGGCTGGAGGGTTTTCATACCAACCAAAGACAGTGGTGCACCCAAGGAGGGGCGAGGGGGGCCATTAAAGGCTGTGGCGTGCTCATTTTTTTTAAGAGTGCAAAGGTAGTGGTATTTTGTGACCACTAGACAGCCTAAGGCACTGGTTTCCAATGTGGGGGGTCCTGACCCCAAATATAGGGATTATGAGGCTTCCTTGATTATAAGGGGTGTAATAAAAAAGGATTTAAAATTATATAATAGGCCTTTATGTTAGCCATTATTATCTGTGAAGAAATCTAAATCATTTTTTTGTTTTAAGTTTAGATTATTAATTAACCCTTTGAAACTTGGGCTGACATCACTTTTCTTGTGCTTCATTTAGATGCCTTTCACAAGCATTTACATATTTGAACCTTGAGTAAACTGGACTGATTTCCTTCAAAAACATGAGAAAAAGGCAATGAGCAACTTGGCAAGAAATATCCCGGAAATTAAGAGAAATTTGCTTGCGACCTTTGTTTAAAATTGACATTTTAAATTATCTGTATAAATTAATCTATAAATAATCTATACATTTTTTTTGCTTGATTTATTTTGGTTTGTGGGTTTTGTTTTTTTCCCCTAATTTTCAGGTCATTAATTACACTTTTTAGTTATTTCTTGGGTCATTTCTTCTTAGTTGCTCATTGCCTTCTTCCTGTGTTTTGGAATCAACCCAGTTTGTACAGGTTTCAAATGGTTAAGTCAGTGCTTTCCCAGTATCTCCTCGAGTACCACTTCTCCTATCTCTCCCTGCTCCAACACAGCTGACTGAAATGATCACCTCGTCATGAGCTCCTGAAGCTGCTTGAAAACTAGATGATCATTTAATTCAGCTGTGCTGCAGCAAGGATACATCTAAAACACGCAGGACAAGTGGTGCTCGAGGAGAGGTTTGGGAAATGCTTGTTTATTTTATAAACTTAAAAAAAAAAATCTCACAGGATAAGGGCCTGATCACAAGCAATATTTACAGAGCCTTCCTTTTCTGCCCAAAAGCCTCATTCTGCAAAGTATGCAGGTTAAACATCAAAAATGACTAAAAGAACAACAGCAAAGCACCAGGGAGAAGAATACATTGCAAATGTAAAAAAATATGTTTGATTGTTAAAGTCTAAAAAAAAACACAATGCAGTAAAAATCATAAAAAAAAAGTTGCTAAAAAATAACAGGAAAACTAATTTCTAATGCAATATTTACAGGAAATAATCTGCTAAAAATGTCCCCAAATTGCTCATTTTACACAAACTTCCTGCAGTTGTTGCGTTCACTATTTAGCGTAACTGTGCAGTTTATCAGTTGTTCCATGCTGTTATTGTTATGCATTTAATTTCAAGTGAAGATTAACACGCTTTAAGCGGAGAGCAAGAAAGAAGTAATCAGTGAAACCAGCTGATGGAGGAGCTGGTTGGATGAAAACCTGCAGATTCTCTCCCCCATGTGTCATAATTACAGTATCTCCAATTAACAGTAAGCTGCGAATTATGTGACTTTTATTAAGGTTTTGTGATAAAAAAAAATGTCAACACACACACACACACACACACACACACACACACACACACACACAGAGGGGAGGTGAGACTGTACGGGCATGAGTGTGGTGTTAATGTGAGCCTCTCAGACAGCCTGTTGCCAGCTCTGTCTGGATCTCTGTGTGTTATCAGCTGCTGATTATGAGCCAAGGTGATTCATAAGGGCATTTGGGGCAAATCTGTCTACATCAGTGGGTAGAGCTGATGGATGTATTTTACTAAACCTCCAGGGCTGAAAAATGAAGCCAACGCTCAAGTGCCAAAAACTGCAGTTCCTCCAACGTCCATTTAAACTTGTGTCATGTTAAAATGCCCAACTTTAAGGCAGAAAGAAACATGCTTACAGCGTGGTGCAAGAAACAGGTTTTGGTCTCTGTAGCTGTAACATTTGTGACAATTGTATGGGGATCAATTTTTACATAACTCACTGGTTTGCATTTTATTAAGGCTTAAAGTTACACATATTTAAACTCAGGACCTCTCTGAGTGACATGCTGTGTGAGAGGCGTCCTTACAGTCTAAAGCTGCTTTTAAACTGTCTGTTCAAGGCCGGGATATCATACTGTCAAGCCACCTCACCATTCTGTATGAAAGGTATGATTGCAGAATTGGGGGACAGAGTTATCTGATCTTTAAGCTGCCACGGGGGTAGTCACAGTGCTGAATTAGTGTAAAAGGGAAAACCCGCAGGATACCACAATGCACAGGACGGATGTGGCGTTTTGATAGCGTGTTATGTGTGCGACCCACCACAGGAGATTTAAAAAGTAGCTAAGAGCAGCCAGCGGATAACTCAAAGAAGAAGGACAGCTACCGTGAAGATCCACAAATTGTGGAAAAAATGAGTTCGGGGAACTCCTTAACTTCCGAGCAGAGGACAAGATCAGCTGCCATATTATTATCATATTGTCATATTATATTATTATTGACATGTTATGTTATTGTTTCGTTTAAAAAGTGATTCTGACGCATATGTTATATGACACACTAGTGGCTGACATCGTGTTAAATGTCATGCCCATCACACCTCTTTTGCTTTTGTGATGCTGGCATGCTGTCTAAAATCACACAGTGGAATGACAAAATGCTGTCATTTTTTAGTTCTGTGTAAAAAAAAAATGCAAAGGAGGCTTTAAAAAGAGACTTTGTAGTGGCTCTATAGCGCCATCTCTGCGCAAAAAGTCCCTCTTTCCTCCATATCGCAACTCCAAATATGGTCACTACTGGCTCCAAAAAAACAACATCGCAACAGCCAAAATGCCAAGCTTATGGCTTAAAAATAGGAGTCCACAAACCAATGGGTGACGTCACAGTGGCTATGTCCTTTATTTTGATAGTCTATAGTTTCACTGCAGCTCTACAGACAGTTTCTGCAGTTTCCAGTTAACACAGGTTTGACCTTTGTGTCTCACTTTGTTCAGCAGCAGTGCCTTTTAATTTGAAAGAGACATCTGCCCTTAATCTTAGGTACCATTTTGGGATTTGGTGGTGCACTTCTTCTTAATCCTTGAATGACTGTGCGAAAATAGATGACATCATGTTTGAGGAATTCCAAGGGACTTTTTCCAGTGATACGAAAAACGGATGGTTAGTCGCTCGGAATTAAAGAGCAAAAGCTTCCTTCAATCATTATAAAGGGAGAAATCCAGAGTTTAAGACACATTTTCACTTAAGCAGACCAGCCACGATGAGTAACTTATTTTACAGCAAAAGCACATTTTTGCTCACATGTAGGCAACAAAAGGTGGGTTTATTTAAGTATTTCTGCTAAAAACAGTAAATGAGAGTGAACCAAAACAGTACATTTTAAATATGCTACAATCAATATTTGTATATGAATGGCTCAACCCTTTAATACCATAGCAAATTGGTTTGATTTCTTTAAAAAACATGGGGAAAAGGCAATAAGGATCTTATCAAATCATGGCCCAGAAACGAGCAGGATATTGTTTTTTAAAGAAAAAAGGAAAAAAAAGGAAAGTAATAAACAAATACAAACAAGAAAATGGCAAGAAAATTATTTTTTAAAAATGTGTGTTTATAATTTTATATATAAAATTCTATTACATAAAAAATATACATATATTTAAAAAATCAACACTTTTAAACACTTTACTTAACATTATAGTAAATAGTAATAGTAATATAGTAGTAATATAGTAATAGTAAAATAGTAAGTATAGTAAATATAAACAACATCTGTTTTTTTTCAACTTTTTATTTCTGGGAATTTGTGGGACATTTCTTGTCAAGTTAGTCACTGCCTTTTCTCCAATGTTTTTTCAAAGAAATCAAACCAATTTTCTCCGGTTTCAAAAGTTAATAAAATATATATATATAAATTTATCACCACACTCACCATAGGAGCTCTTCTTGTCCTCTGGCGTGCTTTTAGAACTGGGGAAGAGCACTCTGGTGGTTGGAGTCCCATTGGGCAAATCCACATCCAGCCTGGGGAGAGAGATGGCATTCTTGATGATGGGAGAAATGGCAGGAGGTGGTGGCGACAGATCCTTGACTCCTCCTGTTGCTCGGTTGTCGGAGCCCCTCCTGATCTGACGCAGCGTCCTGGAGAAGAACGCTCCGATCTTGTTGTCGGGGCTGGAGACAGAATCCGTCTCCCCGTTACTCCCGTTGGCCGTGCCTCCGTGGTTGCTAAGGAAGGAGGTGTCCCCGAAGACATCGCCGCCACGGCCCACATGCATTGTGTGGCGAAAGTCGCCCAGAGGAGGGCTAATCATGTCCAACGTGAGGTCACCTTTGTGGCGGCGTTTGCTGTGGGAGTGCGAGACCAGACCTTTGAGGCCTGACAGCTTTTCCTGAAGATTCATGGTCACAAGAGGTGAACGGCTTCCTGAAAATAATGTCTAGAGTTGCCTTTAATTCCACTGAATGGCAAAAAGAGCTTAGATTTATACCAAAATCACTGACAGTCCAGCAAAGTATGAACCTGAGCTCTTAAAGGTTACTCCAAGATCTTGAAACCGTGTAATTTCTGAACTCTCAGCCTGCAGCGCCAAATAGTTTCCCGCAATATTATCTCTGTTTATCATGTGCAGGCCAAACTCTGTCCCACTCTTTGTAGCTCGTTGTTATGCATAGCTGGCTGAATTAAACTGCCATAAATCGAGGAGAACACTGTGCAGTTGTGTTCCTGGAAACAGCCGGTTGGAGTGTGGTCAGGTCGCCTGGTTTCCCCCGCTCGCCTTGGGCTTTGGCTTTGTCGACATCAGCTCAGAAATAGGTCTGAGTCCAGCTGCAAACGGTTCTGCGGTCGCACCACGGAACCATCTACGGAGAGAAAAAACAGGGAAAAAACATCTATCTTTAAAATGCAGACAGGGATGCATTTGATTTTGAGGGATGTTGAGAGAAACGGATGACATTTGCAGTTTATTCTGTGGAAGATGCAGTGAGAGACCACTGTGCTCAACACTGTACATAAACTAGATCTGTCTTTCTGCAGGTTTTTGGGATTCCAAAGGTCTGCTGGTCTGGAACCAGCTAAATTTAGACCACAGTCTCTCCTCTGTGCAACAACTCAGAGTCCGCCTCTCATCCATAAAATGGGTGGACTTTCAGGGAATTCCTGCTTCCATTTTGTCCTGCTTTGTCTGGCCTGAAGGTTACGCAAAGTTCATTTTACATTTCACTGAGAAGACTTATCACGCTCTTAAAGCCGAGCAGCAGCCCTCATTCAACAGGATCAGATTTGTTTATAAACAGGCAAAGTATGCTGAGCGAGATAGGAAGAGATAATCAACATTTCCTGATAAGAAAACCATGACTGCTTTTAGCTGTGCTGCTACCGAGCCCCAAGACTGTCGGAAGGCAGGAAAAGAAGTCAGATGAATCAAAAATGCAGTATGTTAATTAATTATACTCTAATTAATATTGAGAGTGAAAAGGAATAATAGGTCTTGAAATTTTTATCTCTAATCTGCAAAATAATGAGAAAAGCTCTGTATTTTTTCCTTGCAATCGCAGTTAATTGGATTTTTTTTATGTTTTCACATGATTTCATTGTGAGTTATTTTGCATTTTAAAACAGTTTTGAAGTCCACACTGACAAGGTAAAGCAGTTCTTACTAGATTGTCTCGATGAGGAATCAAATGACAGAAAAAAAAGAAAAAAAAGTGCATGGACTAACATGAAGTGTTCATGTCAGTAAAGGGGAGACTCATGGGTACCCACACAACCCATTCAGATATATTGAGGTTAGAAGTCAGGGGACCCCTGTGAAATGTCCATGCTGTTTTCCATCGCCAAAATTTAGCCTTTGGAGTGTTATTGTTTTTAGAACAACTGGATTCCCCACGTCTTCTAGTTTCATTATATCAGTATCATCACTCTATATTCAAAACTCTGTGCAGCCTCTAAAAGATGAGAATGCTGGCAGGTGATTAACATGATTTTAAAAAATTAACACATTTATTATGGACCTTAATC
Source organism: Plectropomus leopardus (assembly GCF_026936395.1). Classification (NCBI taxonomy): domain Eukaryota; kingdom Metazoa; phylum Chordata; class Actinopteri; order Perciformes; family Serranidae; genus Plectropomus; species Plectropomus leopardus. The sequence goes on along the minus strand of NC_142194.1, from coordinate 21,963,089 downwards.
GCATCGCAATCAATGCGATAACGCTGACGGCCCTAGCTTTTACATTTCTTCTTATCTCTTATATAAAAAATATTATAGATTATAGGGGAGAGTTACATTAAGGTCGTGACACACCAAGCCAACGGTTGGCCAAACACCCATTTTGGGCTGACAGCAAGCACCCACAGCCATCTTGAGTGGGGTGTTTCCCACGCCGTTAGCCCTCGTCATACCTCACCGGCTTTTATTCTGCTGACACAGGAAATATGCTTTATTCTTTCTGCTCTGGATTGTGTTGTTTATGTGCTAACTGGCTAACTAGCATTGTGGCAGTCCCCTGATTTTCTGTTTCTAATGGTGGTTACAGATGACCGCAATCTGCTGGCATGGAGGGGTATCTCCTCTCACGCAGGTGCAGAACAGTAGTGCTTGTTGGCTGTTCATTTGGTGCGTTTCTGTGCAATTTTTGGCCCGAGACATGGCAACGTAGCATGGGGCTTTGGTTGCTAGTTCTCGGATGTCTGCTTTGTGTTTTGTCACAGACTTGAAATGTAACGTGTTGCAGTTGGACTTCCTCCAGGGGTCAGTGCACAATTACACATTCTGTGTTCAGTCACGTCATTCAATTAACATGACCTTGAATTGGCATTCGCTGACACCATATTTCTGTTACCAAAATTTTACCCTCTCGCTCTTTTTTTACCAATTGATTGAAGAAAAATTATCAACCTTCACTGTTTTTTTGCAATTTATTTTTTTTCCTTGATGTACTTGATGCATTCAGTTATATTTTTGACTTGAATGACAACCTTTTACTTGTATGTTTTGGAGCTCCATACTTCCCAAAGTCTGTAAGTCTGTAATGAAGGCAGACTGAAAAATTGGCCTTTGCTCGTGTGTTGTTCTTTGCCAGCAGAGTAATGGATATCCAGCTCTAAAATATTTTGATAGCATAAGGCAGCCCTGAGACAAGGACCTCTGGTTCTTTTTAAAAGCTTTCCACTGCAGCAGCTAAACGTCGGCGGGCCTCCCACGCATGCACGGCCCCGTCTGGCTTCATTAATGACCTGCTATGGTTCAAGAGACGTGGATTGCGTCAGGTCCAAGGCAGCCCTTCTAATTTGCTGCTGACCGCAGTCCCAGGCCCTGCGCTCCACTTCCCCTGGCTGGTGGTATTTAAGAGGGGCATCTGGGAGGAAACACGGCACATACCAACACTGAGTAGAGCCATATCAAGGCTCACAGAGAGACACTGGGGACCAGTACACCAAGGTGTGATGTTCAATATGAGATGAGCCTGCAGGGACCTTGTGCATGTTCCCACGAACCACACACACACACGCTGTTTGGGAAATAGTTTGTCTGTGGAGTGTCCCGGAGGTGACATTTTCTGTAGGCCAACCTGGAAGCTAATGTCGCCCTGGTTCCCCCGTCAACAAGCATATAGGATTTTTCCATTGGATTTTGGATCTTTGCAGAAAATAAGCTCAGTTGTAAACAAATATTTATGATACTTACACATTTTGTTCAGAACGCCACTTTCGGGGTTTTCGAAGTTCATTTTAACCTAGTAGTAGCTTTTTACTTCTGGCGATTGCATTTAGGCTTCAAAAATCCCCAAAGTATTTTTCATTTTTAAAGATTATCTTCCTGAGCAAAGCATGTAAGTATCACAAATGTTTGTTTACCACAGAGCTTATTTTCTACAATGATCCAGTGTTAACCACAAACTTTATGTAAGGCTTCTAACCAAAACTCCAGTCAAAAAACGGATTTCCAGTTTATGGGACTCATTACTGGGGCTCTCTATTGGTTAAACAAGAAAAAAACCTCAGTCTAATTGATTTAAGTATTACAGGAACAGGCCATTAATTACTCTGACTGTGCTTACGGAAAGCTCTGGTGTTTTGTCTTTGCCTGTAATCCTGTTAAAGACCTTTGACCACAGCTCAGAGGGGGTCGCTCCCTCTGACTCTATCTGGACCCTCTGGGCAAAGCTCATTTTATCTGCACATATGCTGTTCTTCTCCGCTCCTCTGATATCTGAGTGACTCAAACACAGCAGCCAGCACCCTCAGGCAGATAAAACAGCCTGAAAAACACCACAAGAACCCAATATTTTGAGTCTTCAAAAGGTAATAAGTTTAACACTGTAATCCCACAAGCAGCCTTGGATATTAGAACAGAATAGGGAACCTCTCGACAGGAGGGACTTGGACATACCCTGGATTATCCTCTAATCCTTCATCTCGACCGTTACCCCCTGTAGGCCAGGCGCCTCTCTTCAGCAAGGCCTGGTTGCTACCCACTCCACTGGTTTCTGTCAGAGAAGACAAAAAACAACAACATTTTCATAAGAGAATCAAGTCAAACTGAAGCGACGCAGGCTGGGAAAGTGATTTAAATTTTATTTTCACAAAAAGGAGTGAATGGGGAGGATGGCAAAACAGAACAGAAATTGAGACATCAGGAATGCATGCTGAGAAAAATGAGAGAGAAACGGTCAGATGAGGAGAGGAAACAAAGAGATGTGACAAAGGGGGACATACGAGAGATCAAGACTGAGACATAACTGTTACTGGTTGTTTTTTTTTGTACCATTTTTTGGTAATTCCCTGACTTATTATTTACTGGATGGATCACCATTTAACACCTTCACCCAAGATGAATTGTACATTGAACAAAAATTGAAGCACAACATTTTTTTTTTTTTTTGCTCCCATTTTTTACAGGTTTAAGTTAACCCTTTGAAACCTGGACTGACATCAGTTTCCTTGTGCTGCACTCAGACACCTTTAACAAGCCTTTACAGCTTTTGAACATAAACAACTGGTTTCATTCCTTTCAAAAAAACACGGGAAAAAGGCAATCAGCAAAAACTCTGTAAATGTGACAAAAAAACATATATCACTGAATATATATTTAATTTTTTTTTTTTTAATTAGGCTACAAAAATATTATATATTTTATTCATTTTTTAAATTTAAATTTCCAGTTTTTGTTATTTTACTTTTTTTTATTAATTATTTTCTTGCTAATTTTTGGGTTGCATATTGCCTTCTTTGCATGTTTTTTTTTGGGTTTTTTTTTTTCAAGAAAACCAAGCCAAATTGCTCAGGTTTCAAAGGGTTAAAGATCAAAGACTTTTTTAAGATTATTTTTTGGGGCTTTTATTGCCTTGAATAGACTGGACTCTTTGAGAGTGAAAGGGGGAGAGAAAGGGGGCGATGTGCAGCAAAGGGCTGAGGCCAGATTCGAACCCATAGCCACTGCAGTGAGGATACAGCCTCTATATATGGGGCGCTGCTCTATCCACTGAGCCACCAGGCACCCCAAAGCCTTTTTTTTAAGCACTCAAGAGACTACTGTCGAATTTTAATTGCAAATTTTTCCAAGATAATGCATCCATCTGTGTGTCTGATTAAACAGCACCATTACTGCGCAGGTGTGTGTTGGGATGGTCACAATAAAAGGCTAAAATGTGCAGTTTGAGCACACTACACAGTGGCACAGATGTCACAAGTTTTGAGGGAGCAATGTACTGCTCAATTCTGGGACAAAACATTGGAGACGTCTCATGATGGTGACATGAACATTGAGCTCATGATCAACAGCTCTGAAGGACATTTCTGCAGTGAGCAGCCAATGGCACGCTCCATCTGTTTCATTGTGCTGTGTAATAAAGCGTTACATTTTAGTGTGTCCTTTAATTGTGACCATCCCAAAGCACACCTGTGAAGTAATGATGTAATCAGCCACACCTGTCAGGTGGAGGGATTATCTTGGGACATGAGAAGTGCTCACTAATACAGATTTGAACACATTTGTGACCAAAACCTGAGGGAAATATCTCTACTGATTGCATGAAAAAGTCTATTTTGGGACTAGTGTGCCATCTTGTGAGGAACCTGCTGCAGTGGTTACCTGCTTACTTCTTGCTTTATTTGGCTAAAAAGTTACATTGGTCAAATCTGATGGAGAAGGGAACAAAGACCTGTGAAGAACGTGACTCCCAAGCAACAGTATTTGGACAAATTAATTATGATCAACACAGACTATGATCTAGCAGCCAGCGACTGGATTACAGACCTTGATGCACTACCTTCACTCGTTTCTAGACTGAGTGCATTCACTTTGCTGAATTTAAAAGCTACAAATCCCCAGAAGCTTGTGAACAGCTTTGCAATGACTGGATGCAAGATCTGCTCATTTACCAGCTGGCAAACAGCAGGAGCGCAGCCATGCTCACAAAGGTAAGACAACACTCCTCATTTTGGCCCCATCAGTCTATTAAAGGGGTCCTTAATTGTTTTGTGTAGCATTTTTGTCCTTGTAAAAAGTCTTAGAGTAATAAAAGCCCAAAGTCCAAGCCAAAGGGAGCTCTCTCTCCCTCAGAAGACACTCTAAGCCGCCTGAAACAGCTCGTTTGAGTGTCAGTGTTTACTTCCATAACTTGGTGATATCACCATGTAACAAATAGAAAATAATGTGCATAGAGAGAGCCAGCCGGCCAATCGGAGCAGACTTCTCAGGGGGCGGGACATAAGCTCAGACAGACTGTTTCAAAAATTAGCATAATAGGGATCCTTTAAACCAAACAAAATACAAAACACTCTACAGGTATAAACAAGTTCAATCTAAGAGCCTTTTAAATAAAATTCACACTAAAAGTGAAAATATATTTCCACTGGTGTCAGTTTAATAGAACAAAATCACACTAATGCTGATCTGCACAGATAAAATATACTAATGAGAAGGCTGGCGGGCAAGAACAGTGGCGACTATTGTGTGATCTCAATGCATAGAGTTGTTTTACTAAGATTATTTCATGCATCTAACAAGCAGAAACTGTACATTTCCTGTGAAAGTCTATTTTAAAAAGAGGCAGTGCATTTAACAGGCATTTTTTGACACGGCGTCCTGGAATGTCAACAACAGATGCTGTAAGATTCCTATATGTCCTATGTAGACATTAATGGCAGAGACCAAGCATCGATATTCGACAAGTTGGGGTGAGAGTGTGTTGTTTTTTGGCACTCGGGGGATTATTTCTCTGTAATGCTGTGAGTGGCCACTGGGAAAAATTATAAGAAAAAAGCTGAGCTGCTTTCCTGGGGGCCTGGAGATAAAAACTGTTGAATCTCAATACCCAGAAATCCTGCAGCAAGACATCAGTAGACCAGACTCAATCACTCTTGGCAGGGAAACAGCTCCAGTTTGTTATACAACTGCATTTTTGCATTAAAACGTCAGCTTCGTTCATCTTTCTGCTGCAGCTTTGAGCCGGGTTTTTTGTTCAGGCATCTCAGCATTCAGGGGATTTCGATGCATTCATACATCACAGACCGGCTCGATCAAATATTTCCATGTCACTATGTACAGTATTTGCTTGAGGTGGCTTTGCTGGATATAAACCAGGGGAACCACAGTCTAATAGGAGCCTTGTGTGTTGTGTGTATGTGTGTGTACGAGCGCATTCCTGAGCAGAGCATCGGTCGGTGGAGTCTCTCGATTACGACCATCAAACATCCTTCTTCTCGACCTTGGCGCTGATTGAAACCACGTTTCGGTCTGAACCAAATTTTTTCTAAATTCTCTTTCCTCACTTTTTCTTCTTTTCTCAATTTCTTTCCCCTCTCATTTCTTTTCCATTTTTGCCTTCTGATGTCTTTAATCTTCTCTCCTTTTATCTACACTCATTCTGAAACTTTTCCTCTTTGTCCCAGGCTTTTCTCTTTCTATTTTTTTTTTCATTCTTTGCTTCTCTTTGTGTGTCTTGACTGACTTAGGAAGCAGCTGTTTGGGCCCACACACACACACACACACACACACACACATCCATTAATCTCTACTTTTGATGCATTAACTCCAAAATGTTTACTCTGCTACAGTTTGTCTTGAGTATAATCAGCGCTGGACTTTGTGTTTTCTCCCCCTCCCTCCTCTCTGCCTCTTTTCTCATGTCCTTCACTTGCTAACCCCGCTAACCAGGTGAACAAACATACAAGATAAGGCCGCATTTTTCAGCCCTGCTCTTTGACTTTCAATTACGTCCCTATTTTTGCCGTCCATGCTCGGTCTGAGTCCAAGCAAAACATGGCTACACTTCCTCCTCAGTCAAGAAAACAGTTTCATGCTTCGACAAATATCCACACTCTCCGAGGTTCTGCGCTTCCTGCATCTGCTCGAGCTGGCGGTCCCAATTTGCCCAGTTTGTTGCCTCTCTGTGTCCATTTATATCTCCTCTGAGCTCATACATAAACTTTTTTCTTTCCTTCTCCCTTTCTTCCACCCAACATATGTCCATGCTCTATTCTTTTGATATTACAGGTCTTTAAAGTTGAAAGTTTACCTATAAGAGCACAAAGTATTTCTAAATTTGATCTTATCACTTACACTGTATATTGATATCATTGTATACTTCAGTACCAACGATACGTTTGAGATCATTTAGGAAGAGTGGCACCATTACATAGTTTGTCCACCAGAGAGCACTGACAAGTGTATTTTTTATGTGTTTTTAATAACTTTTTTTGTTTCTAGTTTTTAGGCATTTTTCTTTACTCTACTTTTTACTTTTTTTGCTATTTTTGGGGGAAATTTTTCTAAATTTGCTCATTGCTTTTTTCCATGTTTTTGAAAGAAATAAAGCCAATTTGCTCAGGTTTCAAAGGGTTAAACAAATAACACATTTCGGACATTTCGGAAAATATGTTTTATTACTTTCTTGCTGAGAGGTGATGAGAAAAGATACAACTATCATAACACAGTCTCCTCCCAACTCGTCAAATATCTCTGTTTTGTCTGTGGACATCTAAATATGACGCACTGGGTATCCTCCTGTAGATGTTGTTAATGTTCTGGGATGCCGTGTTTAATCAACATCTGTAATATGTATTGTGTCTCTTCAAAAAAAATGAAAAAACGTATGTTTTTACAGGAAATATGCAATTTCTGCTCGTTCGATGCATACAGTAGGTAAAACACTTCACACTGACATTAATTTCATTGTACAACAAAAGAATGTGGTTAGGTTTAAAAAACAAAAAATCATGGTTTGGTTTGAAATTCAAACGGGAAACAAACTCGGTGCTTCCAGGTGAAAGTCTGAGGTATGTTGGACCCATCCACGTCCTGTCCCGCTTGTGACTTTCCAGTGCCTTATATAACATTGTTACCTGCAGTGTTTCAAACTGATGCCATTCGTGGCTCTCTAAGCAGTACTATCTGTTAAAATCTAACATATTTTAATCTCCTTTCGGTTATAATGCCTGTTAAAAATATTTTCCTTTGTAAACATGTAAGGCCTAACAGCGTGTCCTAACAGCCAGCAAGTGTCCCCACTTAATGTATTAAATATGCACTTCTGTAATGTCATGTAAACAAACCACTGTACATGTCTGCTGTGCGCTCATGTAAACAAACCCTATGTAATATCAGCTGTGCGCTTGAGATTATAGGTTTAAGACGTAACCACTTGAAAGATGGGTGAGTGGTTGCTGTCTTTCTGTGTTTGAGCAAATTGGCTTGATTTCATTCAAAAACATGGGAAGAAGGAAATGAGCAATAACAGAAGAAATGACCCAAAAGCAAGCAAGAAATAAGTAAAAATGTACAGAATGTAATGTAATATATGTAATATGTAATATGTAATATGTAATATAATTTTAAATATTTAATCATGATTATGATAAATATATTTTTCCCTAGCTTTTGTCTTTTTTTCTAGAAAAAAAGCTTTTTTAAAAAAATATATATATATTATTTTTATATCTACTAAGTTTTTGCAATTTGTGGATTTCTTTTTTTTTTTTTTACCAAGTCCTTACTGATTTTTCCCTTCATGTTTATTAAAGAAATCACACACATTTACTCAGAGTACAAATGTTTAAATACTTCTAGGTGTGTGAAAGCAGCACAATAAGAGTGGTTTCAAATGGTTCAACTATGATAGTTAAAATTCCTCACAATAAGAAATTCAGAGATCCACACAGCTGACAGCAGAACCCTATGTCTTCCTTCTCTGTGGGGGTGGGGTGGAGGGGTGGATCAAGTTGTGACCATTTGGTGACTGTGATGAAGCACTTTTCCCAACATCATCATGTGTGGCAAAAAAAAGAAAAAACAGTCAGGGAACCCTGTGGTGTGAAAACAAATACAGCAGCCGGATTCAGAGTTCACACCTCTGAAACTAACCCCTTCCTGACTGGTTGCGTCAATGACACCCAAAGGTCACAAAGGGTCCCTCTCGGAGGAATGTTGAGCTCAGGTTGAAACCGCAGGGAATGTCTGCACCCATTTACTTGATCACGTAGTGCATCATTAGTGTAAATCATACAGGGTATGTACAGGAAACATGCATGTGTTAATCATTTGTGCATACAGGAGGCTGACATATCAAAGCATGTACTCAGGGAGGATATACTGTACGCCTACTCTGGGACCTACAGAGCCAGTTAACCCTTTGAAAACTGGATCGACATTTGTTTTCTTGCACTCAGATGCCTTTCACAAGTAATTAAGCCTTTGAACCCTGAAAAAAATAGTTTTATTTCTTTCAGAAACAATAGTAAAAGGTGACAAGGAATTTTTTTGAAAGTTAGCTGGGGAGATTATTAGATATTATCAGAAAATGATGGAAAAATGTCCAGAAAACTATATTACATTTAATTATTTATTTAAAGTTATGTTACAGGGGAAAAAAAAGAAAAAGTGTAATTTTTAGGGCTTTCTTGAGGTCATTTTATTGTTTTTTTTTAAATTATTGTTATTTTGAGGTATTTTGGGGCCATGTCCTCTTAAGTTGCTCGTCGCCTTCTTCTCATGTTTTTGAAAGAAATCTTCTTGCTCAGGTTTCAAAGAGTTTCCGATGAAAAACTCGCTTGAAGACTTAGTTCGTCACTGCATGTTGTTTATTGGATTCTGTGTTATTATCGCTGCAGCAGACAGGCTTTTTATTGATTACCTCTGTGCATGTTTGTTTATTGGCGGGGCCAGTGAGCTCTTCAATCAATGTGTGTGTGTGTGTGTGTGTGTGTATATGTGTGTGGCATTTCACATGGCCTCCCTCGTGGCCTGCTGGCAGGTTGCAGGGGTCACAAGGCCACTGCCCCTCCAACTTGTAACAAGTCCAACACGGTGCTGTTTGTCTCCATAATTAAAACACCTCAAGGCCATCAACTTCTTCAACCTTCTGTCATGTTCCCCTGACTCACAGCACATCTGGTCATGTCACTGACATGTATGTAAACTGATAGTCATGTAACTGCTGTAATTACAAGGCAGCAAATCAAAGCACTGGCAGAGTTTATTTCGACTGAGAATTTACTGCCGCTGGATATAAACAGAACTGACCGAGTTTAATGTCTGAGACTCTCACAACACTTTAAAGGGTAACTGCAGTATTTTTTAAACTTGGACCCTGTTTTCCGACATTTTTTGTTTCTAAGTGACTCACGGTTTTTAAAATTGGTCCAGTATTGAGAGAGAGTACTGCAGCAGTGAAACAGGCTGCAATGTAACAACTCTGTGCATGTTTGCACTGTCAATTTATGCCCACTAAAAGTGCTTGTTTTTGACACTGACAGGCGCACATTTGGTATTTTAAGTGTCTGACAACATTATGGGAAGGACCCCTACAGTGATAGACCTTTTGCTATAGTAAGATCTTTTTTGTTTAACTAAAAACGTCTCTCTAATCGCTATTGTCTTATTAGCTTACATCTAACTGAATGAATTAAGGGTTTATTTCAATAAAACAAGAGATTATTGTTGGAACAGCAAAACGATGAATTGAGATGGTGTCTGTAAAATAAACACTTCATTCACATATTCATATGAAGTTTAGTGAGCCTAATGATAGCAATTACAGAGCTGTTTTTGGTTAAACGAAAAAGATTTTACTCCTTAACAAAAGCTCTATCTCCATAGGGATCCTTGCCATAATGCTGTCAGACACATAAGATAACAATCTGAGCCTGACAGTGACAAAAACAAACACTTAAGTGGACATAAACCGACGATGCACAAATGCCCCAATTGGATACATCGCGGTCTGTTTTGCTGTTGCCAATTGCAGCACTCTCGCTCAATACTGGACCTGTTTCTGAAACTGTTGTTACAATTTGTCACTTTATCACAAAATCATGGGAAAATAAGGTTCAGGTTGAAAAATACCCAAGTTACTCTTTAACAGTATACAATAAGACTTAACAGCAGGTATGATAACAGCTTCAGTCAACATTTTTACAAGTCTTAATGGAATTACCTTATCTGAAACTGATTTCTTTCTCTGATCAACAGGAGGCTTTTTCTCCCAGAGAGCATATTATTCATATCTCTAACATAAAGGAATAACATAGCTATTAATAATAATCACATAATGGGCAGCCATGTATATTAACAGGCAATTTATGAGTTATTACCTCTCCAAATGGCATGAGGACAGAAAATAAAAACACACATAGGAGCTCAGTGGTGAAATGTAACTAAGTACATTTACTCAAGTACACATTTGAGGTACTTGTACTTGATTGTTTTCCTTTCATGCCACTTTATACTTTTATTACATAACATTTCAGAGGGAAATGTACTTTTTTATTTCACTTCTTCCATCTTTTTTTAAGATTAAGATTTTTGCATAAGAAAACAAGAAGAGTTTACAACATGTGATGTTTTGTAATAAAATATCAAAGAAAGTGTCAAAACGTTTGTACAAATACAGCTTGATTTTATTAGATCCATATTGTATTTTATTTGATAATAATTTTATTTTTATAAATGTGGCTGATGACTCAATTTTTTGCATTGGGTACTTCTTATACTTTAAATAAAGGTTCCTGATCACTTTTACTTAAGTAACATCAATGTAGGACTTAATTTTAACAAAGTATCTTTTCAGTGTTGTATGAGTACTTTTACTCAGGCCTGTTTAAAAAGGGACTAAATATTGCCTCCACCGCTGTAGGAACAAATGTTAGCCTATAGGCATTTTTTTTTAGGATACACAGGCTATAAAATACCATCAATGACAAAATTACATCGCAGGGATAAACGTCTCAATATGCAAAAAAAGTCTGATTCAGATTCAGTTAATGCAAATTCACTCAAAGTAACCAAAATAATATGATATAAGAAATGTAGCATAAAATATAAAAGTGGGATATTAACTTATCACTGAGTATCACAGACTCTTTGAGCGCCTTTTTGGGCACATAATGGAGAGATTTACGGTCAAAATTTTAAAAAATGAACTCACCAAAGAAAACTCCGACACGAAGAACAGGAGGCTGTTTGACTCCAGATTAATTATGTTTCCATTAGAAATGTATCTGAGGTCCCTGTGGTCGCGAGAGATCCTCCGCTGCTGCCGGACTGTCCCGCTGGTGCGTTGGAGTGCGGAGCGGCGCAGCGCGGAGGAGGAGGAGGGAAGGGGCGGGGCTGGGGATCAAATGAGACCATCAGAGAACCACACCAGAACTCCCATACTGCCTCATGGTAAACACTTCAGTTTGATGTCTCTATAACACCTCAAGTGGCTTGTCAAAACTAGCTGAGTGAACATGTAGATAAATTAGGTTTAGTCAACATGTCTGAGGCTCCATAAAAAACAAAATTTGAGTTCATTTTTCACATACAAGTGAGTAACAAAATGTGTCAAGTGGTAATCATCAGACTTCGTCATCTGATCATCTCCTGACTTCACTGGGAAAAACATTATTATGAAATTGTTTCATGATGACTCAGTTTGCCTTAATGTCTAATAACTAACCAGAAGTTAATCTGACTCGATTTAACTTTAACTTTGACCTTCAGTGAGGGCTTTTGTGTACCCGAAGCCTTAGAAAGCTAGACTGACAATCAGCCTCCCTGTGCTGTGCTCAACAGCCTTTCACAAGCACTTAAACCTTAGCAGGTTGGTTTGATTTCTTTCAAAACAGAGTTGGCAAGATTTTATTAGAGTTTAAAAATTAAGCTAAAAAATACAAGCTGGGAAAATGTCCAGAAAACTATATTGAGAATTAACATAATTAAATGTTTTACAGGATTATTGTATTTTTAAACACCTGTTTTCGAAGTAATGTTACAGGTTTTTGCTATTACTTATTTATTTATATATTCATTTTTTGGTGGGGTGGGGTTGGTTGGTTGTTGTTTTGTTTTTGCTAATTTTCCAGATAATATTTTTTGGATTTTTAATCAATTTCTCACTAATATTTGGGTAATTTCTTTTCACATTGCTCACTGCCTTCTTTCTATGTTTTTGAAAGAAACCAAGAAATCCCTCCATTAAAGGTTAATGGAGGGATATGAAAGTGGTATTTATCTTCTTGTTTACCTCTTTGTGAGAAATCAGATAAATATTTCCCAAAATTAATATTAATATGACTTTAATCTAAAGTCATTGTCATCAGTCACTGCATGTGACTTTTAATACAACGATATATCTTAATAGTTTTGAGAGTTCTCTGTGATTTTCTGCTCATAGAGTTGATACAGTTTAAATATTTGCCACTATTTGTGGGATGTGGTTATGTACATATAAATCTGATAAAAACCCAAATTTCATTCACTATGGATGCTCAAACTGCACTACGGGCTGTTTGGCATGTTGGCAGTGTTTCTATTTGAAAACTGAAAATCTGAAAAAAGAAAAAAATACATCAGCTGGCTCATGTTGTGATGATTGAACTAAAGGGAACTAGAGTTGAGTCTAGTGAGTCACTGGACAAACGTCTCATTGACTGCTGTTTGATTATACAGTTTGTAGGTTTACGCTGATGAGGTAAATAGAGTTTAACAGACACAATCTCTGTAAATGCACAGAATAACAGCAGCCAGAGCCCCATAAAGTGCACGTTAGTTGTCCCACGCTGACCCGTCCAACAGGAAACAGCGTCTTATCAACAGGAACAGGAGCATCCTCACCCTGTCCGTCCTCAAAGGTCTGTGTGTCGTTAAAGCTCCAAGGTGGCCTGTAAGTCTGCCAGCATACACCACAGCCAATGACACCACTGCTGCATGCTACCTCTTAGTGCTATTACACCCCTGGTATCACACACACACCCACACACGCACACTTACGAGTTCACACGTAGGCAGGCGGAAGTAAACAGAACTACAGTCTGCAGAGCTGCCATCGTTCACTGACAACACCCTTCCTCACCTCACAATGTCTCTGTTTACTCTTGTTGACATAGATTTTTAAAAATAATGCTTTTGGTGGTTAAATGTATCATTGTATTTTTAAATATCCACATTTTTTACAAGAAGTTTCAGAATAAATCCAGTAGCCCTTTCCTGATTAACTCCACTTGCTACTTTATTTCTAAGGGCCCTGACACACCAAACCGACGATCGTCCGTCAATGACATTTATCACAGCAGTCTTTGCAGTGTCTCCCACACCTGTTGGCCCTTGTTGGCTTTTTTTTCAGCATGGAGAAATGGTGTCGGAGCCTGTCAGTGAATGAAACATTCAACTTTTGTTGTAGTTTGGCCTTTTGTTCATACAACATTGGTGTTTTAGGGGGTCCTGAAAATGCAAGCTTTTGAAACCAGGTTCCAGTGTGCAATCTTTTGAAAACCCAACCCTTTCTGGCACCGTGTAAACTCGTGATGGATGGATCCTGTGAGAACAGTGACATCACGCTGTTCTTCTATGGTTTCTTACTTCACCAACTACTGGCCTGGCATGCATTTCACAGTTTTAACGTGTAGCAGCCCACGTTTAATTATCAGCCTCTTAGGATCCACTTTTTTGGGGGGACTGTGCCTTTGAATGTATTCAGTGTGACTAATTTATTTAATCAACGTTATCATTAAAACATGAGCTGATTCATAGTTTGTTTAGTGGCAAGGGGCTGAATGTCCTTTAAGCACAGACACTGTTTAATACACACCTCTAATCTGTATATACAGGAGGGCACCTGTGTATGCGTGTGTGTGTGTGTGTGTGTGTGTGTGTGTGTGTGTGTGTGTGTGTGTGTGTGTGTGTGTGTCTGCATTCCACGCCCGTGTGTCAAACAGCACGTCTGTATTTGGTCTGTCTTGTCTCCAGCTGCCAACCTTGCCCACACCTCTTGGGCATGAAGTACTGGCTCGGCCACTCACTTCAACAGACACTCATTTAAACACGGCCAGCAGCCAGGCTCCACTATGCTTTCAGCAGATTCACTAGGTGACATTTACTTTTATATCAACCTAGTTTCCTGGGTTTTTGGCTCCATTGGCATAAAAGTTCTCATTTACTTTCCAGGCAGAATCAACAAGCTCTTTGTATCAAAGAAAATCACATTTCACATGTTCTGAACATCATTTCATCTCACCAAAACACACATGATAATTCACTGAACAAAATATTTAAATGCAAAACCTTTGTTATGGATCCCATTTTTCACAGATTTAACCCTCAAAAATGCGAGTATATTGGCTTGATTTCTAGCAAAAACATGGGAAAAAGGCAATGAGCAACAGAAGAAGAAATGAGTTAAAAGCTTTCCAGTGCTGTTTGGCTTGTTGTGGAGAGGGTGTTACCTATGACGACCGACACGAGAATGCAAAAATGCAAATATCGACTAAAACACAACAGTTCTTATTTTCAGGTGATTATACATGAAATACACTTCTTATATAATATTTCCATTCTGACAACATATCCCCCTAAATCCTTCACACTGGGGCTTTAAGGGTGTATTGGTCTATCTTTGAAGTGTTTATGTTGCAAATGTTGGATATTCATGTTGTTGCAGTCATTTACATATTTATGACTTTTTATTGAAATGTCTGTGGTATGTTTTTTTTAGTCAGTACTTCTTGCAGTTATTTCAGTCGATACGTTATCTGGATGAATTTCAGCACTTCAGCCTGCAAAGTCTTTTAAGATATCAAGAGTAAAAATAGTGCCTTGTACAGTTTGTCTGGAGGCGGATACTGTAGAGTAATGTCATTTTTTATTTTCCTGCAGAGTCCTTGGTGTTTTCCAGTCCTGTCTTTCTAAACCACTTTGTGTTTGGCATGTCTTGACTTCACACTCTGGCAGATTTATTCTTATATTAAATCTCTTTGTTCCTGTTAGTTGTCTTGATTTTCAGCCTGCCCATGTCTTTGTGTGTGAGTGTGAGAAGCAAAATATTATTTCTGCAGATCTGCCGAAACTTGTTTTTTTTAATAGCCCGCTTTCCCATCATCTCCGTTCTCTTCTGCCTCCCTTTTATTTCTTTTGTACAATCTCAAATCCTCCTGTCCATCTCTCTGTTCCCGTTTTTCCCTCCTCTTTCGCCCCTTTGCTCCATCCCAACATAAACAACCTCTGTTCTGAGGCATGTCAGCTATTTGTTCAAAAAAGCTCACGAGTTTTTGGATGCCGTTCAGACCCGGGTCTCCAAAGGGAGGCAAGATTACAAATTTAGTGCTTTTTCACAATCTCCCCCTGTTTTTCATTTTTCTTGGTCCGTGCTGCTCTTTTTTTTCTTTCCAACTCTCTCACGACTTCTAGGTCTCTCACTTGGAACTTGGTGATTCCCAGATTTGTGACTTTCGACGCCCTCTCACCTTCATGTTTGACCGTTCAAATTCCGTCTTGTTTGTTAAATTCATTTTCTGTCAGGAACTTTCATCACTCGTCTCTGATTAACACACCAGGGGAGAACAGAACACCAGTTCTCATGCCTCAGAGCCGCCGGTGTCACGGCCCTTTGTGAGTTACTTGCAGCACACACTTCTGCGACTGTGTGGCAAAACACTCCCAATTTGGCATTTGCTTATCGCCAAATTATTTAGAGAAGCCTTTTTTTAGTGTGATGACCTAAGACATTTCTCTGATGACATGGATGTGTATGTTTGTGTAGAGGGAGTCCAGAATGTGGTGTTCTGTGGTGAGATAAAACCAAGAACATCCAAAGGACTTCTCTGTTTTTTGGTTCACACTCTTTTCCTTGTGTGGTCTGCAGACACGCAGTTGTGTTGCATTTTTGTGTGGCAGCAAAATGATTCCGAATTCAATATTTTTCACCACAGATTACATCTTTTCTTTGTCTTTTTGATCTCAGTGTTTAGACATTTAAGACAATAAGTCTTAAATGTCTCCCTCCTTTAAAATGTGTGTGTGTGGGCATGAGTCACAAATTTAATGACTTACACACCAAACCGACATCAGAGATCTAGCGGTGATGAAAGTCCCATGCTGCATTGCCCTCACGTTGCCGTGTCTCAGCCAAAAAGTTACATAGGAACACACTAATCTGACGGCCAATCACCACGTACGTTCTGCGCCTGCATGATAGGACGTACCCCTTCATACCAGCAGATGGCAGTCGTCCATAATAGTCATTTCAAACAAGAAACATGAAGACCACCATGATGCTAGTTAGCCAGTTAGCACAATAACAACACAACCCAATCTTAATAGAATAAAGCATTTTTACTGTGTGCCAGTGAACAACAACACAACCCATTGAGGAACGTCCCTCTTAAGAACTCAAAGGTTAAAGAAAAACAATCTTACCTCATATAACAACTTTGTTTCAACCTCACCACCTTTAGCTGTTTGTTTACATTTTTCACTTCCGTTTGTCTTCTCGTGTGCTGAGCTCAATGGCCCATCAGTGTGATTTCATTCACAACATGCTCCATGGCCGCCGCCACCATGGAAAAAGTCAGCGAAGGTCAACTGTGCGAGACACACCGCAATGAAAAGGGAATTGCTGACACAGTTGCTGACAGCTCAACGTTGGCGGATGGCTGAGCGTCGGCTTGGTGTGTCACAACCATTAGCTTCGATTTGAAAAAACAAAAAAAGACTTGCAAATTGGCTTGGACTTTAACACCAATGACTCGTGTCTTCACTTTAACTTAAGCCTTTTGACTTGAAAATAGTTGACATCTTACCCCAAGTCCAAGATTATGAAGTATGTGATCTAAAGATTTTGCAACAAAACTATTTATTATAGCATGTTTCTTTCCCAACTCATCAAATACTGCTGCTTAGTCAATGATTTTGGCATCAGACGCAGAAAGGCACCTTTCACTGTGGTATGACACGCCGCCAGACGGCATCACTTTGAAGTACCACAGGTAACAACAAAATAAAAAGAGCTGGAGAGTCCCTGTAGAGCAGGAGGGAGGGGTGGTGGTGGGTGGGTCCAACAAACTCTGGACTTTCACCCAGGAGCCCGCTGTTCACTTCCTATATTAATGCTAAGCCAAACCATGATTTTTATTTCTAAATCTAACCAAGTGCTTTTGTTTTAAAAACCTAAGAAAGTAAATGTAAATATGAGGTGTTTTTCTGACATGAGTTTATTTTGATAAAGGCTGTATGCAAGTAATGAGCAGAAACTGTATATTTCCAGTGAAAATCAAGTGCATTTTAAAAAGACCCAGTAAATGTAACAGGCGTAAATTGACATGCCTTTCTTGAATGTCAACAACAGACACAGCAGGATACCTAGTGCGTCATATGTAGACGTGATAGCCCACTGACCAAGCAATGATATCTGATGAGTTGGAAAGAGAATGGTTTGGATATTAACATAGTTAGTGAACTAATTATTAACCTACGTTTGCTTAATACCTAAGCAACTCTTTATCAAACTTGTTTTAACAAGCACCTTTTAAAAAGTATTTATGATTTTTTGTAAATGTATTATGTTGTTAAATGGCATTACATTTTGTGATGAGAGCATTATGACTTGTTGGGGACATGAATCTTAGCTTAGGACTTGGAACTTGACCTCGGACTTTAGTGAAAGTACTTGGAACTTACTTTTGACTTGCAAAAATGTAACTTGGTCCCACCACTTGTGTTTCCCCATTTTGAATTGACGGAACCACAAACAGGTTCCCCATCATGCTCAGTGCTTAGTTGGTGATGAAAGATTTTGTATTACAAACTGTATCAATAATTGACGTAGCTACCGTGATGTTATCCATTGGTTTGTGAACTCTGGTTTTGGAGCTTTGCGTTCGGCATTTTGGCTATTGCCTCTTGATTTTTTTTGTAGTCAGAAGTGACCATATTTTAAGCATTAACAAAGTGTAAACCGGGGACTTGCATAAAAATTCACCCCCGTCCAGTTGTTATGAATGTTTAAATTAGCTGTAGAGACCAAAACCATTTTTTGTAACAGGCTGTAAACATGCTTTTTTCTGCTGTAAAGTTGGACATTTTAATGTGGGTGTCTATGGGGATTGACTCGCTATTTGAGCCAGCCTCAAGTGGCCATTAGAGGAACTGCAGGCTTTGGCTTGATTTTTCAGCCTCAGAGGTTGCAGCTGTGTTTGTACTTTTGCATCTTGTGACAAACACACTTTATTCCTTGAAAACACGCAGAAAAGACACTAACTTCTATGTGCTAGTGACACACACTGAGATCTTTTTAAATTCCAACACATATACACGCCTTTTACACAACAAAACATCGGCTGTGTTTAGACTAGGCCATCATTCCTATATAGAGATACAGATCACTGTTTTGCCTTCCTGAGCATGATGAAGGGGTAATTATATCTAACCAGGGAGAGAGAGAGAGATGAGGAGAGAAGACAGGGGTGTTGGAGCTCAGACCCATAGACCATTAAAGTGTCAAATATATTTTCCCTACGGCCACTAGTGGTAGTGATGATGATAAAAAATACATGTTTGTGTTCGGCCCAAAGCATCAACCCCTGAAACCAGCCTGCTGCCTCATAAGTAGGTGTGTGACGACAAGAGTCTGACGTGCTTGTTAACCCCTCGCTGTGATTTACTTTGTGTCTGTGAGAGTGTTGAAGCCATCTCTCTGGCCTCAAACAATTTGTCTGTGGCTTGTTTCCTCGGTGAGTCCTTCCATGTGGTGTCTGGAAGAGAGACCCGTGATCTCTGTCAGCTGGAGTGTGCAGATAATGTTGTGTGATGAATCTACCAGCATGAATCATAGCAATCCTCTCAGGAACAAGGAGATGTTTTTGCCATTTTAACCTTGAAGAACGAAAGCAGAATTGTTTGCAACTGATATCTGAGAATTTAGTTCAGTGCTCGTTCATAACGAACCTCTTCGGAATGAGCCAATTGCCTATTCACTGGTATTGCTGCTTACACACTTCTCAAGAACTGCTCATCCAAACAACATTGTTAGAACTATGTTTACAAGCTGTCGTCTGTCTGTCTCTGGTGAGCCTGATATACAAAGAACATCTTGAGAGAATGTCTTCAGATTTGGCACTAATGCCTTCTTGGACTCAACAAAGAACTGATTAGACTTTGGTGGTCATGGGTCAGAGGTAAAGGTCACTGTGACCACGGCTATCACATTCTCGTGAACGCAAAAGAAAAGCTGGTGGGAATTTTTTTTCAAATTTGGCACAAACGTTCACTTGGACTAAAGAATGAACTGGTATGACCTGGAACAGGTAATCAAAGGTCAAGGTCAGAGTGACCTTGTCTTTCTCATTCATGTGAACTTGATATTGCAAGAACAACTTGAGGAAATTTCTTAAGATTTGGCTCAGATGTTCACTTTGACTCAAGGAACTGTTTAGATCTGGGTGGTCAAAGGTCAAGGTCATTATCACCCAATTGGTCTCATCCTCATGAATGCAATCTCAGAAGAACACCCTGTTTTTTGGGGTTTTTTTTAAAATTTGGCACAAATGTCCACTTGTACTTGATCAGAATCTGGTGGTCAGAGGTCAAGGTTATCGTGACTCTGCTTCTGTTTCATTCTCATGAATGCAATAAGAGGGAGTTTCCTCAAATTTGGCACAAACTTCTATGTCCTCTACATGGATATGCAGCTTTAGAACAACATATAGGCTAGTTATCAAATGTATATTTAAAACTCTGTTATAGCATTCCTGTATTAAAAAAAAGTTTGCCAAAAAATCATCATCAAAAAGTCAGCAAAAGACAAAGCATATTAAGCCAGCAAAATCAACAGCTAGAAATGACGTGCTTTTGTCTCCTTTTGCCTGAAAACAATAAAGGCCCATTGTTTAAAAAAATAACAAGGAATTATGAGTGGCACATGGTGCACAGTTATCACTGTAATCTGCATAAGAGAACGGAAATGTACCGTAAAAATACACCCAACAATACAAAGAAGCTTGCCAGAAGTAGGTAAAGATAGATTGTATTTACTAAGGGGTATAGGTCTTTAATCAGTCAAATTGAAGCATCTAATGTCAAAGTGAGATCTTAAAACCTGACAAAGGGTTGGAGGAGGGAAAAGGGAAGAAGGAGAGGAAGTGGGGCTGCAGAAGAGATGATGAGGGAGGCTGGAGGAGAAGACGAGGAAAGGAAAGGAGAGTGAGGTTTTGAAACAGGCAGAACGCAGGGACGTTTTCCCAGGAAATAACTTTCACACAGTGCAAACGGCTGCCAGATCTGAAAGCATTTCCAGCAGCCCAAGCCCAAGAAATTCAGCCAATTACCAAAGTAATTTTCAGAGAAAATCACTGCTGAGCCAGCTGTGCACTGTAGCATAGTTTTATTTTAGACCAGAGACATTTTCAGGTAATCAGCAACAGCCCTCTGAAATTATAAGTAATGATTTGGAAAGAAAAGTATCCCTCCAAAATTGTGTACCAACATTTATGTGCTGTTATAATGTGTGCACTTACAGCAATTATAGTTGTGTTTTGTGTGAGTTTTATTAACATGCATGGATTAAGCTAAAACAGGCTAATTTTACAATTTTGCATACCTTTAAAAATGCATGCTGGGTCATAAAAAAGGCAGTCAGGACTATTTATCACCAGTAAAGAAGGAAAAGAGTAAAGTTCAAAGTGTCCCAGTGTCCTTTGTGTGAGTTTTGGACACTGAAGCAGACGTTCTGCCTGCCAACAGACTGTTTTATAAAGCAAAAATTCTCACTTTCAAACAAATTTAATTAAATTCAAATTCTCAGGGTAATATCCTCATTTTTTTCACAGCATTCAAACAGGGATTCAGTCCCAGTTAGTAAATCCTGTTTCTGCTCCTTAACAGCCAGACTGGTTTAAATTAGGCCTCTCCAACCTTCAATGGCCCGTCCACTAATTTGACTCCTAGAATAACAGAAGCTACTGTGTTTTTCAGGAGTCTGGAACCAAACGTCTGTCTGGGGAGTCTGCAGTGGACACAGGTGCTCCCTCACTCTCTATCCTCTTGGTTGAATTATGTGTTCAGGAGGGACTGTTTTACTATTTTACAGAAAAAATCCCAAATGTCTTGTTTCTATCAACTGTGTTTCCTGATTGGATTTTTACTCTCCAGTCTAGATTTGGCTGCACGTTTGTGTGTGTATGTGTGTGTGTGTGTCTATGCTCATGTGGGTGTGAGTATTATGTCTGTGTATGCATGAGTGCACGTCTCACAGTAAATCCCTCTCAGATTACAGATTACGTCTTCTAACTGTAACCAGCAGTTTTGGTTACTTTTCGTCTTGAAAATAGATTTTTTTTAAATGACTTTTTTAGTTTCTTTACTGACCGGATATTGCAAAACTAAACATTTATGTGCAGGATATATTTATCAGTGCTGTCATCTGTTCATCTGTAGGACGACATGTATAGACAAAAGCTGCCATAACACACACCCAGAGACTCTTGGCCGGTTATACACACACAAGCGCCGAGTCCATAAGTCCACTGAACACACAAGTAGATGAACAAAGCTGATCAAAGGAAAGTCCAGTGATAATAATAGTCTTCAAAAAGCACTTGCTCAGCTCCAACTGAGCAGCCATTATTGACACAACTTATTGACACACACACACACACACACACACACACAAACACACACACGCGCACGCACGCAAATTCATGGTATGACTCGGCCCACTTGGTTAAGACAAGGAGAGTTTATAAAATCAAAGTAATACTATAAAACATTGTTTTTGCACACTTGCAATTTCACCAAAACATTATAATATAATACCCCATTTCCACAAAAAATAGTGTATGTACGTAGGTTTTTTTTTATACAGGTGAAAACCTGTTTAAAAAAAAGCAATAGACACCTTTGACTGCCATAGCGCTGCAGCAGATGAGTAGGCCTGTGCCTTTCTGTTTGATTATTTGATGTGTCATGTTTGACGTCATGGACAGGATAAAAAAAACAGGATAGTAAACAGAAGAAAGCAGCATGGAGGCCAGTGAAAATGTTAAAATGGTTACTTCTTTTCTGTATCTCTTCTTCCCTTTTCCTACCTATATTAGCCCATGCACACTGGTTTTTACAGTATGGGTAAACCCGCTAAAAACAGGCTATAGACTGCTTCCCCGTTGCCAGTATTGCAGAGCTGTGTACACGGCGCTGCAGCAGACCAGCAGGCCTTTCTGTGTATGTGTGTGGGTGCTGTTTTGGTGTGTCTGTCCGACGTCATGGACAGACAGGAGGAATTGTTAAAAGTAGAAAGCAGCATCGACAGAGGTCTGTGAAAACTGAACAATGGTTACTTCTCTTGATAAATCTCTTACTTATTCAGTCTCTCTTTGAAACTCAAACTACAATGGGTTTTTGTTTTTTTTCAAACTTAACCACATGCTTAAATTGACACAAAGAATTAAAGCAGGGGGGAAGAGCTAGCGTGGTTTGGTAAACATAAAATCCAAATACTAAAACATCTAAATCTCACTAATTAATATATATCATTCACTTAATCCAAACAACAATGACTTAACAAACAGCATTTCCTGAGCCAATTCACTGCCATGTTTGCACTGAACTCGATAGCCTGGAGTCCACAAGCATTAATCAGGAAGAGGCTGTCAGATAAAGGCTTATACTCACACCAGGCATGTTCAGAGCAATTTATTCAAAATCTGGCATGTTACCCCCTCCAAGTCACACTGTTTGTCAAGGTGAAACTGATGTCATTCAAGCTCAGTCGGCACAAACAAGCACATGCTCAGTCACCTGGACTTCTGGACAGCAAATACTGTATCAGGCAGTTTTTACAAGGTCAGATTGATGTCATCGCTACTTAGTTTGGTTTGAGGCTCATAACTCTTTATGTAGAGGTTTTCTGAAATATCTGTAAAGAAAATAAAAGGGATGTTTACTTTTTAAACCCAGGCTGCTTAAAAAGAGAGTGGTCTATTTCTGCAGCCAAACCTAAAAATGTGAAACTTTCCCACCAAAGAAAACCGACTCACTCTAGGTGTAATCACAATCTATTTGATAGACTATAAACCATAAAGACCATGGCTGGAAATCCCCCCCATTCCTAGTTTTGCTTTTCAAACCCCAACTCCTCTGCACTCCACCCTCCTGCTCCATCACTCCACATTCACACGCACCCCAGTGCACACATGCGTACTGTAGACCTCTTGCATTCGTCAACCTGGGATGCGACACTGATTAGCTTCCTGGCAGGAACACTACCACCCAGCTCCGGAGTGGAAGCCGGGTTACTCCTGTAGGGCCCGACAGTGGGTGGAGAGCCGTAGCCGCCGCTGTTTGTTTGCACTGTGTCCCGATTTCCGTGAATTCTGACCTGACAGGAAGCGTGGAGGGGAGATGGGACAATGGGCTATTGTAAGACCACACTTTATATCCATGTGAGACTAAAACAGGAAAACACGCTAAGACGGGCACATGCATACACACACTCTAACCTGCACGAACACACAGAGAGCAAACGCTGTCACGTTCCCCGTCCTGTTTCTTATGAGGATATTTCATTGACTGCACAAATTCAACTTCTCCTGATCTTACCTTTTTGAGAAGCACAAACTTAACTTTACAAACTTGATGTCAGAAATAAAAGTCTACCCCTTCCTGAACCAGTGGTTCAAAAGATCAAAAGAAAAACAGTGACACCGTCTGGCAAAACAAGCCCGCTATCATTACAAACTTGTAAAATACTGCCGCTTTGACATTGCTTTTGGCAAGTTTGTGATGCCAAAATGCACCTTTCTCATGTACATGAAACAGCACTGGATAGTGTCAAATAAGAGTGTGGCTGGGCAGAATGGCTGCGATGTTATTATACGGCAGCAGACCGCTGAAAGGCACCTGTCACATCCACATGATAAATCTAAATAAAAATTGTTAGTTTTTAAAGTTGCGATAATTTGAAATATAAACTTTGAAATAATCTTAAAGGGAAAAGGGCACAGTAAAGACCTGGACACAACCTTTATTCACTGAGCTTTCACTCTCTCCTCAGCCTCATTCTGCATTGGAAAAGCACAAAGTTAAACAGGCAAAAAGTCGATTGAACAATGACCAAGAGTTGGGGAGAGGAAAATTTTCAAAAAAAAGAAGCCTGTGTGATTGACAAACAAAGAATTGTATTTAAAAACTCCTAAAAATATCAGTGAAAATCATCCGATGAAATATTCACAGTGAATAATGTGCTCCAAATTCATCTAAATCACCCATTTGCACAAACTTCCTGCAGTTATTGTGTTCACTATTTGGGTTAATTGTAAAGCTTATCAGTTGTTCTGTTGTTGCTATGCATTTGATTTAACATGAAAAATCTATCGATTTTTTCTATCAACCACCACCTTCTGTACACTACTGCCTGTTTCTAAATGTCCAACCCTACCTCATTGCACACACACACACACACACACACAGTCCTCTAACAGGTCCATGTCTCAGCCTGTGACCTCGGACATGTCACCTCTCGGGTCAGTTCTGAGGCTAAATGATCTATGGATTCACACCGGCTGTCAAAAGAGCCAGAGGAAGGGAGGCTATTTACAGAATGGAGGTATGTGGCGGAGCGATGCTGTTTTCTGTGCTCTGTGTGTGTGTGTCTGTGTGCGTGCGTTTGTGTGTGTATTTTCTCATCAAAGCCCCTGAATCTAAAGGT
The DNA here is from genome assembly GCF_026936395.1 of Plectropomus leopardus. NCBI lineage: Eukaryota > Metazoa > Chordata > Actinopteri > Perciformes > Serranidae > Plectropomus > Plectropomus leopardus. The sequence goes on along the minus strand of NC_142194.1, from coordinate 21,938,326 downwards.
GTGATAATAGAGACTCTTATATAAGCTGAACTATGTGTTTACTTAGTTCATCCAAAGAATGGTGGCCCCAACATACTGGAGGTCAGGGCATGGTGTGTGTGTGTGTGTGTGTGTGTGTGTGTGTGTGTGTGTGTGTGTGTGTGTGTGTGTGTGTGTGTGTGTGTGTGTGTGTGTGTGTGTGTGTGTGTGTGTGTGTGTGTGTGTGTTTGTGCTGTGAGGAATGTCAATGTCTGACCTTTGTGCTCTTCGCGTATGGATGATTGACCCAGAAGACAGACCTGTGTGTGCTGGCTTCACTCACATACACATACACACACACACACACACTTAACAAGCCTCTTTTTTAAAGCGAGAGCAAAAGCCCCAATCATGCAAACCAAAAACATGCCGCACATGTTCTCTGAGTGTCAAAAAGTGGATGCTGATCTCAGTCAGTGATGTGATTTCACTCACCTCACTGTAATTAGTTCTCAATATGTTTGGCTCGGTGGCATCTAAATAACAGTGTGGGATGCAGTGGTGAGACTGAAGTGTGAAAATAAAAGTGTGTGTGTGTGTGTGTGTGTGTGTGTGTGTGTGTGTGTGTGTGTGTGTATAGAGTGTCTATTTCCGTATGATGAGAAAAAAACAGGTTTAAGCATAGGGCTCTCTGTGAATGAGAATGACAACTATATTTTGTAACATTTTGAGTGATGTTAGTGCTTGTGTTGGTACTTCTGTTTAGGAAAAACACTGGTCATGGATGGTTCCTAACAAAGAAGGAAGAAAAAACTGTTGCTCCCAAATTTTAAGTAAATTGTGAGTACAAAAAGTTGCATTTGCTTGGTGTTCCTGGAAAAAACACTCAAAGGGATTATATCTGCATTAACCTATTTTTCCTACTGTGGGCTTTTTGGCCACTTGGGACAGTGTAACTAGCATTTGTTTTATTTATATATATATATATATATATATATATATATATATATATATATATATATATATATATATATATATATATATATTTCATCATTCTTTCATCACTTGAGGGTGTTTTTTTTTTTGTTTTTTGGGCCTTTTTTGCTACTTGGGGCAGTATAACAGGCTTTTGGCCACTTGTGGCTTCTTCACCACTTTGGGCATTTTGCCATTTTGCCTGTAAACACAACACTGATTGCACATTAGTGTGTACCTAATGAATTTAAGTCCATCATTGACTTTCGTCCCTCTGTTTTGGTCTCCACCATCTTCTGAAGGAAATATCTGGTTCTTTAGCTGCTAATTGCTAACCTAAGTTCCCTAGCTTGTTGCTTATTTTGACTGTTGTTTGGTGCGCAGCAGGAAGTGCACAGTGGGTTTAACAAAGATTTGACAGTAAAAAGATTGGTGAGAGCTGTGAGAGTGAACCAAAACAGTAAGGTTGTCAGAGATCTACTATATTTTTCCCTAATTTCAGCCACCATAAAACAGAGACAGTAAATGATTGTTGTTGACATGTTATGTCTTTGTTATTGTTTATAATGTGCTGCCGATGCATATGTTGTGTAAAACCAGAGGCAGACGGTGTTGTGTTAAATGCTATGGCTGTCATGCCTCTTTTGCTTCTGCAGTGCTGGCATGCTGTCTAAAATCACACACTGGAGTGACATGATGCCGTTATTGTTTGGTTCTGTGTAAAAATGCAAAGGAGGTGTAAAGAAGGCCCTTCGTAGTTGCTCTATGGTGCCATCTGTGTTTTAAAAAGGGCTGTAGTCTTTCAGGTTTTCCTTGAGAGCACAGTAAGAAAAAGCAACAGCATGCAGAGAATAAAGTTAACACTGTTACAGACAACTTCAGCAGTAATGGTCTATGCAGTGTTCGTCGTCACTCTGCTCTTTCGTTCTTCTCCTCCAGCCTCTGTCTTTGCGTCCTTTTTCTCCTCATCCTTTTCCTGCGCTGCTGCTGTGATCGCCTGTCTCCTTGTGGCCCGATGCCCAGCCACCACTGGGTAGCATTCCTCACTGCGAGCCAACGGGAAAAGAGGAATCGGAGGGGGAGGAAGAGGAGAGGGACAAATGGAAGGAATGAGAGAAAGAACCACAGCGGGCCTCCATATATAGAGTGTGATGTTATATATCTGTGACCTCGCTGAGGAGCAAATTTTTTTCTCCAAATTGTTCGTCGCTCTCCAGCTTTTTCACAGCGCCCACTGCTCATAAACCGTCCTTTTCCGTTTATAGACTCTCACTTTTAAACAGCCACTCACTCTTTACCACACTTTCACTCGGGCCACAGGATACCCACACAGCTCGACCACGCAGGGGTCTACTAAAATACACACAGCCTCGCTCACTTTCTTTTTTCACAGCGGGAAATGAAATGCCATATCTTGAAGGTAAGTTATGATGCCTGCGCTGCTGCTGAGGTGCAAAAATAAAAGATTTGCTGAGAAGGCAAAATGGACTCCACCCTGGCCTTCAGCTCTTATTTCTTCTGAGCATTTCATTTTATATGTGTGTGTGTGTGTGTGTGTGTGTGTGTGTGTGTGTGTGTGTGTGTTTTGAGGCTTGGAGAAGCTTGTGTGCGCAGGCCAATAAAGGGGATTTTGTGTGTGTGTGTTCTGCCTGTGAGTGTGTTTGTGTGTGGCATCTCCTCTTGGAAGTGCTGGCAGATGTAGCAGTCAGACTGTGGGTTCAGAGGGACGGATAAAGTTTGGCTCAGTGTGCAACTCGAGCCACACTGGAGCAGAAGAGCCACGCATACAGCCCTTTCTCTTTCATTCTCTCGTTCTCTCTCTGCAGTCGTCTTTACCGGTCAAACTAAATATGATACTTCATGTATTTTTGTTCTTCTGAGCGGGTCAACACACCCAAATCAGATGTTTTAGCTACACACATACTGATCTTGTTCATTACATCTCTTCTAAAAATAATTTTACAGATTAAAACTAGAGTTGGCGTCTGTGAAAACATGGATGCTTCGCGTGCATCCTCCCCCGGCAGCACAGAAGATCTATACAACCAGCACAGTTTCAAGATTGGTGTCACCAGTTCAGTATCCAACCAAATATCTCCCCTTCCTTTCCTGTGATATGACGTTGATGGCCAAAAAAAAAAAGTGTTTTTGCAGAACACTGTGATGTCGCAATGAAGTTGACCTTTGACCTTTTGGATATAAAATGTCATCATTATATTCTATTTAACATGTGTGTGAAATTTTGCTATTGAAAACCTTTAACGTAATTGCCCTTCGACCTTCGACAACCAAATTCTTATCAGTTCATCCTCGAGTCCAAGTGGACGTTTGTGTCGAATTTGAGTCACTTTTGAGACACCGTGTTCACAAGAATCAGACGGACAACCTGAAAACATACCACATCTGAGACATAAAAACAGCACAAACAGAGTAAGAGTGTAATGTTTTACTTTGTAACGTGTAAGGTGTTAGTTACCAGGGGGTACATGGGACATTTTAGAATGAAAAGAATTAAACTAAAAACCATAACTTGTTAAAAAAATATATCCACATACTTGTGTAAACATTTTTTTAAAGTAATGTTTAAGTTAAAAGTCATGTGTATGTGAAGAACTCAGCATATTATAGAATGAATGAGACTTGGATTATACTGCATGAGTGGTATGAGAGATTGAAAATGGAAATGTGGTCCCCTTTTACATCAATTCTTCAAGAATTTTCTTCATTTCTGAATCCTTTATTCGCCATTTATGCAATTCTTTTTTGTTTTTTCCACAAATTCAAGTTCACACCGGGGGGAATTAATATACTGTTCAAAGTTCCAGAAAGACACTGCTGATGACCTTACCTGAGTGGCTAAATCAAACACACCTGGAAGGGACCGCCTCCTTCAGGTGCAGTCAGTTTCACTAATGAGAGGCTATATAACTTACCTTCCTCCCTTTGTTCTTTTGCAGGCATGATGTGTGTGTTCTTCCTCAAATCACACACCCATGAGTCATTTGAAGAAACTGAAAGAAATCTGCTCTGCTTTTTCTCAACACCTGCATCTCTTTCTTTTGTTCATGTGAAATCTGGATCAACGTCACTTTTCTTCTGCTGCATTCACACACCTTTCACAAGTATTTAAGTGTTTTAATCTTGAGCAAAATGGCTAGATTTCTTTCAAAAACATGGGCAGGGGGACACAAAGAGCAACTTGGCATGAAATGTTTTGTTTTTTTACTTTAACTTTGTTGTTTGTTTTTTGTTTGTTTTTTTCCCTTTTTTTTGTTAATTTTCAGGTAATTTTCTTTTACTTTTACTAATTTCTTCCTAATTTCTGGGTCTTTTCTTTTAAAGTTGATTTTTGCCCTCCTTCCATGTTTTTTTAAAATAAATCTAGCCCATATTCCAATTTTTCAAAGGGTTAAGTTAACAGTGCTTCTCCAAGCATTCAAATGACCACTTGGAGAGTGAAGTGAGTTTAAGGGGAAAAAACTCACAAATCTAATTTCAAACCCATCACAGCCAGAACAACTTAAAACCAAGTGCTGAGATTGAAAGGGATGAAAAAAAAAACCTGCATTTTTTAAATGAAACATCCAGCTTGTGCTGCTCCAGGTGGCTGTATTGTATGAAGAAAATATTGTAACATTCACATGTGTATACTTTGAGGAATAATTCAACTTTATTGAAATTAAAACACTAATAAGAATGAGATATATAATGAGTACAAAGGCCAAGAAAGGCCATGCTTGGAATTATTTTTTTAATGCTGTTATCTAAATATCACAAGTTAATTGATTCCAAAACTAATTTTTCTTGTAACAGGGAAATTCATGTTAATGCTCAACAAAACAAACGGCAGATTTCTTGAGATAATGACATCATTTATCTAATTTTGCCTGATGAAGGTCTGGTAACCGAAATGTCGTAATAAATTTATTTCTTTTGCAAGTTGGACAGTGTGCCAGAGTTTGTCTGCAAATTGTGTCAACAAGTCAAGTCAACATTTTTTTGTTTTTCTCAAAATAAAATACCTGGTTACGGGATAATAATTACCCCTTTTGTTTTCTCAACATCTCAGGGTAATTATTCCTAGTTTAGTTTTTTTTTTTTTTCAAGATAGTTAATAATTCTCCCTCTTGATTTCAAATGTTGTGAGAAACTCTTGTCTTGAGAAACTAACTGGCCTTTGGCTTTAAGGACAGGAATTAATTTACGAGTTATCATGAGGGCACAAGTTTTGTTATCCGAGATAATGAAATAACTAAGTCGAGATAAACAGCATTAAAATATAATTTTAACAGCAGCCATTCTCAGCTTCTGTAAAAGATATATCATTGTTTATTTAGGCCCATTTTTGGACTTTTAAAATTCTTTTATACACTTATATATTTATTTCACATTCAATTCTTTAATCCAAAGCATCTGTTGTGGACAAACTCCACTCTAATACAGTATGTATGATACAAGCTGTTTCTCTGCAGCGTGTGATTGAAGTGAGTGAGACGACTGTGAGTAATTTGGTGGCTATTTGACAGCTGTTAAATTCCTCTAACAGTTACAATCCACTGCCTGAAGGTCACTGAGGTGGGTTTATGACCTTAAAATTAAAATCCATGTATGAATTGTGAGAGAGAAGAAATCGGCCTCCCTTTGCTTGGCCACACTCATGACCAAAACCCTGCAGCTGTCCCAGTGGAGCTGTTCAGTGGAAGAGTGTGGTTTTACTGAGCAGTCCCAATGCATGCTTTGATAAAGGGGGATACGGAAACTGAGGAACTGAAAATCAAACTTCAGTTTGTGCATTCATGTAAAAATAAAAATAGGACGACAAAAGAAATACAAACTGAGGTGCATGAATGCCGGTTCAATTTTGATTATTTTTCCTTCCCTTTGAGCCACTGAGGACAAATGCAGAAACAATGTCGTCATTTTAACTGTTTGGGATTTCTTTCCAGCTTCTCTTTGGCAGCTCGCGAGAGGCTCACAGCAGCTATCAGTCTGATGGAAACTGAGTCCAGAGAGAGATCATCAGTTGGCTATTCACAAGCCTTATAAACCAGAGATTTGTGGAAGTATTTACAAAGTTGTATAATTAGATCAGTGGCTTTAGGCTGCAGTGGAAAAATATTCACGGCGTAATGTAATGACAGAGGAAGAGGAGACAAAAACACAGGCACTAGAACCAGCTAATACCACACATCTTAAGATAATTAGAGAATGGAAAGGCATTTTTATATTCCCATCGGTGTCTTCCTCCTCCAGCAAATGATTAATTTAAAGTTGAGGAATGTGTGTTCTGTGTTTAGTCTTCGTCTTGGCTGGGTTGTAACCCCTGACCCGACCAGATCACCAGAACACCTCTGAAAACCATCTGCTTATCTAAACTACAGAGTGTACAAGCACCAGAACCAGCCTCCTCATTAGTCAAACTCCATCCATCCTTTACTCCATCAGAAACTCCGCTAACAGTTTTTTTCGTCAGTACAGACTTGAACAGGCTGGACAGGCATTTCCTGTGGGTGGGACCTGAGAGCAGAGACATTCTTGGGCCAGGCACCTCCACTTCCTGTCTCTGTTAACACCACACTCAAAGACATACTGTCTGGACCTGCTCTGACTTTACACTTGGTGCTCTTATCCGCAGTGCAAGCAGCCACAGATTAAATGTAAATTCCAAGATTACTGTTGTTGCGTGTAAACAAGAGTAAAAAGTCCAAGGTCAAAGTCACAGTGCTCTGATAATAAAGGGAACAAAACTTAACCTAAATGCAAAACAGCTCTGAGAAAAGAATTAAAATTCAGGTATTATACATAAAAAACAAATAAAACATGAGTATTACCAGTATTACCAACCAACACAATGAGTATTACCTAAGATATTTAATCAAGTAAGCATAACTTAAAAATATTTTTAAAAATTTAGGTAATAAATTTGGGCTGAGGAAAACTGTAAAAAAGTTTTGTTTTTGTTTTTTGTTTTTTTTTTAAAAAAAAAGACAATAATTGATAAAACCTAAATTATGTTTTTTAACTTCATTTATACTCAAAATTTTTATTTCCACTACTCAAAAGCTTTTATGTAATCGGTCACGACAAATATTTTGAGGATTCTCAACTTGTTCGGTTTTGCAATCACTGTTGCAACTTTAAGGAGCCTCCATTGAAAATGCATTTTGGCCATTTCTAGATATACTGTATTCTGTCATTTTATTGTCATAGATAATGACAATAAAGTTCAGTCGTGGGCATATTTTGAATTAGTCTTTTTGTGATACATTTAATGAAATTTCATGAAACATTTCTGGTACATGATATAAAACCTCTACACCATACTCTCCATGTACAACAAAAGGTTGTGCTATCTTAATGTCTCAAAAATATCATACTATAACTATAATCCAACTATTCATAGTACTATTCAGATCTGGAGACAAATATGAAAACATTTTAAGCTTAGAGCTCTTTCCTTTACACTTCCCCTATCTGTAAATCCATCGTTTGCTCTTTCTGTTATGGATGAATGCGGACTGTACTGTTTTAGGGATTTATATATCCAGGGTACGCTTGCATCATTTCAGCAACTCTAGGAGAAATATGGACTGCCAAAGAGCTACTTTTTTAGATACCTCAAGATCAGACATTATGTGAAGACTCACCTGGACAATTTTGAAAACGCAGCACCTGACAAACTAAACCAGTGTCTCAAAGACTGCACAGCAGAGAGAAATGCAATTTCATTTATATACGATCTTTTGCAGGAACATGGACGGTGAACATGGAGGGTATTAAGAGGGAATGGGAAAAGGAGCTAGGGAGGGAAATAGCAGAGGACATTTGGGAACAAGGGCCTAAAATATGTGAATAGATGTTTCCTTAATTCTAGACACTGTTTGATCAAGTTTAAAACTTTACACAGATGACATTAATCAAAGGTAAAAATACATAGAATCTTCCCAGAAATGTCACCAATTTGTGAAAAATGTAACCAGATGCAGATTTACTGCATAGTTATATATGATGCCCCAAAATAGAGGGATTCTGGGCTGCAATTTTTGCATCAGAAAACTGTAAAAAAAAAAAATAAAAAAAGTGCACAGCACCACCTCCTGTCCTATGGCCTCCTTTGCGACAAGAAACATGTTCTTTTGCTCTGGAAAAAGAAAGACGTACCAACTTTTAAAGCCTGGATAACAACACTGACTGACACCATCCACTTGGAAAGGATTTGACATACCCTCAATGACCGATTAGAAGACTTTGATAGGATTTGGAAACCTGTGATCTCATGTATAGAAAGGGTTAGGATGCATTGTCTATACATAGCTTCAGACCTCAGTAGTTGGGGTTGGGGTTGAGAGGAAGGCTCTATGTTATATGTTATTTGTTTTGCTATCACTACATTTGTTTGTTTTTGTTTTCTTCTTCTATAGTGGGATATCAAAATGAGGTGATATGTCCATTATATGGAAACATGTATTAGTGCTGTATAGATATTTCACAATAAAGATATTTGAAACAAATATAAAAGGTGTGATTGTTATTATGAATAATATGTTTCAGAATTCTTCTTTTTCTTTTTTTTCTCTGTTGTTAACTCTTCTGTAGTACTTTTTGGGGGATGGGGGGTTTAAAGGAGAAAGAAGACTACTGTCCATTTCCAGACTTATGAAGAAATGCTTTTGGTGCCATGTGTCCCCAAGCATCAGATGGCATGTAACAAATGTATGGTCTCTGAAATTTGCACTTAGCTCTTGCACTGCACTGTTTTGGTTTCATTTTCAACCTCAGATTTTAAAGTTTTCTTCTGTTATTTATTCTTTATTGTTTTTTCTTTTCTGACATTTTTCCTGTGTGTGTTTTGTGATTTTAAGTGTACAGCACTTTGTAATGTTGGTTTTGATAAGTGTGATATAAATAAACTTTTATTATTATTATTATTATTATTATTATTATTATTATCATTATTATTTATTATTATTAATATGTTTGTCAGGGGTGTACCATTATAAGTGATCAGTGGCAGGTACACAGGGATGTACCACTGAGCATACCCATTTCATTGTGAACTACCAAAAGGGCTTCATGATATAGTATCATATCATATCATATCATAGATCATATCATATCATATCATATCATATCATATCATATCATATCATATCATATGGTATCATATAGGCCTTAATGGGACAGCTAGGGGGATTGGGGTTAATTTTGACAGCAGGGTAGGCCTATGTATAGAAATAGTGACATGGTAATGTCACTATTTTATATGGTACAGCTGTGAAATCATGTAGGCTAATATTTCCATCAGAAATGTATGCTAGGGGAGTAGAAGAAGTAGCCTCGCATAAAATGTACATTAGGCAATTATTGACTGAAATGTATATTTTCCACCACGGACTGTTTTTGGATGAAGAGGTGTTGAAAACATTATTATGAACAATAACATAACAACAGCATCAACCTAACCTGACCCCGACCTAACGCAGTGACGTTGACATAGGCCTAAAGTGACGTCGACATTCCAATTTATGATCCATGTTCGATCAGAACGTGAATGACGTAAGAATTTATACTATGTCCAAGCAAATCCAGCTTTTTGCTCATTTCTACTGTCGACTTTAGTGTGAGAGCCATTCATTTTCTCGAGGGAAGACTGAAATAATCCGCATTACCAAGACAAAGAATATTGTTTACTACCGAGCGCATAAAGTAAGTACTCAAACAGTTAACTTATAGCCCAGCTAAAAGCAAATATGGTGCTTTAAAACACAGAAACATTTCATTCTGTTATTATGCAGATTGTGATGCTGGTGGCTCTCTAAACAAACAGATAACATTTTTAAAAACATATTTTTCTTATGGTCTGCTAGTCCTTAACAGTGTTCGGAAGTAACGAGCGAGCCTGCATGTAATTATATCAAAAAATAAGTAATCAGTTACTTCTTCTGGGGGGGAAAGTGTAACGAAATTACAGTTACGAGTCTAAATTGTACTAATACGAAGGGCCTGCCTCCGGATATATTATTTTCAGTGAAAAATGTTTAGTTGAAAATAAGTGATCCTGTGGCTCTGCATCTTTTTGCAGTGTAGCAATGCCTTATTGTTGCATTGCCCGTTTTAGGGCATCTTCAGTTTTATTGTCCAGTTTAAAACATTTTTTAGAAAAGAAATCAAATGTAAGATATTGTGTTATTTAATGAAGTCATAAAAAATACCTATCACTCATTAGTGTTTGAACAGGGTAGCCTAATAATCTGTAACCAATTACATTTCAAAAGTAACCCTCCCAACACTCGTTCCAAATTAAAAAGTAAAAATCTATATCAAAATCATATTTTATATTATTTTCTTAGTATAAATAATGATACATAAAGATATAAGGTGCATTTAAATGGTGGAAGCTGTCAAGGTAAAAGCAATTCTCAAATTGATTTTATTTGGTGGTTCAGTCTTTGAAAATGCATCATATATTATAAACATTTTAAATAAGCTGCAGAATCTAGTTTGCACCTTTAATCCTGATCTGCTCCCAAAACAAGTGTCTCTGAATCAGTCTCTTATTAATGTGTTTCACAGGAGCTCACTGAACTTCAGACAGAATCTGACACCAGTCAGTCATTCTTCTGGATAAGTTCACTGACACAGCACGCAAAATGCCTGCCAGACAGTCACCACCAACCCAATGTCCATCAGGACCAACTCTGTCTCCATCTGGACCAGTTCCATCTACACCTCCATCTCCAGCCTCATCTCAATCCCGATTGGCTGTTATGCCAACAGGGGAATTGATTGACTTCTTCCCTCAGCTGGTGGAAAGTCCAGTTGATGCTGGAAATGGCAGGTGCAGCCCCCTGGATGCAACTGCAAAAATGGACGCTATAATGCGCACAGGGGAGGACTTTGACTTCCTCCTTCAGTTACTGGAAAATCCAGTTGATGCTGAAAATGGTAGGTGCAGCCCCCTGGATGCAACTGCAAAAATGGACGCTATAATGCGCACAGGGGAAGACTTTGACGCCCTCCTTCAGTTTCTGGAAAATCCGGATGATGTTGGAATTGATGGATGCAGCCCCCTGGATGCAACTGCAAAAATGGACGCTATAATGCGCACAGGGGAAGACTTTGGCGCCCTCCTTCAGTTTCTGGAAAATACAGATGATGTTGGAATTGATGGGTGCAGCCCCCTGGATGCGACTGCAAAAATGGACGCTATAATGCGCGCAGGGGAGGACTTTGACTACCTCCTTCAGTCACTGGAAAATCTTGATGATGGTGGAATTGATGGGTGCAGCCCCCTTGGAGCATCTCCATCTCATTCTGCATCTCCATCGCCACCTTCACCTTCCAGTGCACCCACAGAGCACGACTCTAACATCCACCCTCAGCCAGTGCAAAGTCCGGCTGATAGTGGATATGGTGAATGGAGCCCCTTTGGAGCATCTTCATCTCCGCCTCCACCTCCTGTTGTCCCTGCAGGGCAAGAATCTGACATCCACCCTCAGCCAGTGAACAGTCAGGTTACTGGAGGATATGACCGGTGCAACCCGCTGGGAGAAGCTCCACTTATAGCTGCTGCAGGAGTGAACACTGTACATGCTGCTCCTATCCAGCAAACACAAGCTGTGATGCAGCCAGGTCACCTGCACAGCCAGGGACAGGTAAGATACCAAGTATAGGTTAGGGATAGATATGAGAAGAGCTTTATCAATAACTGCATCACAAATGATCTGCATCATTGGAAGTAAAAGGATATGCACACTAATCAGTTAGTTGAATGACAGACAATTCAAACCACCCTTTTAACAATTGATAAATGACATTTTAAAGCAAATATTGTCATAATTCACTGGTCCCAGCTTTTCAAATGTGAATATTAACAGGTCTGGTAATATTTTGATATCTATCTATCTATCTATCTCACAGCCAAAATTGAAATTTAAAGATGTTATTACAGGTTATGGAAAGCTGTGACTATTTTTTAAAATGTTACAGACCAAACGCTTAACAGAAAAAATATTCTGCAGATTAATAATAAAAACTGTTGTTGAATGCTTTAGGCCAACAGAAGGACTGCAAAGGGTTAACTGTAATCTAAGCCCGCTCTGTTAATCAATGTGTTGCTGAATGTAACAAACTGTACAACAGCCCTGTAAGGCTATGCTCATCAATAATCTTAATAATTGCCTATTAGTTATTTTACAGAAGTAATAATTAAACCCTTTAGAACCTGGATCAGCATCAGTTCAGCCCTCTTTCAAAAGCTTTTAAACCTCTGGAAACTGAGGAAACTGGTTTGATTTCTTTTAAAAACATGAGATAAAGGCAATGAGCAACTTGGCAAGAAATTTCTGGAAAATACTTTACAATTATTCAAAATTATTTTACAGAAAAATAATATTTTATTTAATTTCTAGCAATTTCTTAAGGTAATTGTCTTCTTTTTTAACTTTTTTGTTTATTTTGAGCTAATTTTCTTACAGCAGAGGGCAGCAGAGGGAAGCTGTTAAAGCGCGTGGTAGAAAACAAACTTTTCTGTGATCAGTTATACTTTTTATTTAATTAAATTTGAGGGGAAAATGAAAATGCTCCCTAAATAATTCATTAGATGACATTTTTTCTATATAAATGGCAAACTTTCATAATTTATTTTATTTTATTTTTTTCCGGCATATAATGGCAATAATTCAAAGTCTAAAAGCTAATGTTTACAAGTGAATGTCATTACACCAAAGTTATACTGCAGCTCATCTAACCATCTGCTCTGCATATGTTTGTGTCTCCAGTATGACAATGTACCAGTTGTGACACTACCACAAGACCTGACCCAGAACCTGTGTCCTGTTGGAGTATTGTAAGTACACATGAATACAAAGAAACACACACAAGTGTACACAGATATTGAACTTCTCGGGTGTGTGTTTCAGAAAGAGGGTTTAACAAACCTTGAACTCTGAGTTGACTTAGTGGACAACTCTGACTTTTCGGTTTCAGAGCAGCTGATCAGAGTTTGTTCAGTAAATTCTTAGTATGTTCACACTAAGTTAAGCTAGTGCGCTGAACCAAAATTATGATAGATTTGTCAAGTATTTGTGGACTGCAAACATTAATCTTTAAAAAGAGACTCACAGCAGAGAAAGTGTCAATTACTTCATTTAGAGATAATTTAAATAGTTAGGTATGAAATAAAATAAAAAATACAACCAATCATGTACATCCATTTATATATCAGCCAGTAGATCACTTGTAAAGGTAGGTTAAAAGGCGATATATAAATACGAGCAAAAGATGTCATAAAGAGTTTCCCTCATATTGGGGTCACTTACTCAGAGTTTTCACAGTACCCGCTTTCTGAAACAGGGCCCTGTTGCATCTTTAAGCACAATATTTCAATGATCTAAAGTATCTCTGTCTCTTTTTGTGTATAGTAATGGAGAGATGGTCTATGGGATTCCAGCAGGCTCTTCAAACTCTGCTTCTCATCCACCGCCACTAAACACCTCCATTTCAAAGTAAGCCAACAGTGGCCTATTTCACTCAGAATGTCCTTTTTTTGTGTGTGACTGGCTCATAATTTATGGCCATGGTCACAAACCCTCAACAAACTAAATCATCACTTTCACATTTCATTTTTTGCACTTGTTACTTGATTGCAGGTGTTATTTATCTATAAAGATGTCAGCATGAATATGATTTAAAAATCAGTGCAACAGAGCACACGGAGGGATGCACTTTGTCCATGTCTTGTATTTTTCTGCTTACTTTACTGCGTATTTCTGAAATTCTTCTGTTTGCCCGTAGCAAGAGAAAGCGTGACGACTCACAGGACGACCGTCCATATATCAAGAAGCCACTGAACGCCTTCATGTTGTACATGAAGGAGCAGAGGTCGAAGTATTCGGCTGAAATGCACAGGAGTGGAACTGCGACAGTGAATGCTTTCCTTGGAGAGAAGGTATGTGCGTTAGCTCTGTGTGACACGCAATGTTACACAACCTTCATGACTGGTCAAATTTTCTGCAGGCGTGCTCGTTCTTTATTTCTGTAATTCTATATCTTCACATCTTGACAGTAATTTTTGAATATTTTTATTCTAATGTCACATTACCAAAAACACACCTACATTTAAACTGAAGATTTTCAGAAGTTTACAACACATATCCACTGTAGTTGTGTGTTGGTATGGATGTGCTGACAGTGTGTTGTCGTCTGTCCACAGTGGAACGCACTGTCCACAGAGGAGAAGGAAAAATACTTTGAAGAGGCTCATAGAGAGAAGAAGCTCCATGAGGAGAGATACCCAGAATGGTCAAGCCTTGATAACTACGTATGTACACTCTGCTGACAAACAATACATTCATATGAACGTCTCTACACTAGAGCTTATAAAACAAACACACTGAAAAGATTCTTTTTTATGCCTCCATACTGACGACGGCAGTAGGCGGAAGCATTATGTTTTTGGGTTATCCCAAAAATGTCTGTCTGGTCCACTCTTGTAAACACAAAATCTCAAGAACTCCTTGAAGGAATTACTTCAGATTTGGCAAAAACATTAACTTGGACTAAATGATGACCTGATTTAAAATTTGATGTTCAAAGGTCAAAGTCACTTTTGACCTTTATTCCATATTGAAAATGGCTTTGATGGGGTTTCCTCAAATTTGGCACCAGTGTCCACTTGGACTCAAGAATGAACTGATTAGAATCTGCTGGTCAAAGGTCAAAGTCACAGTGACCCCATGCAACATGTTTTTGGCTATAACTCAAGAACCACCTTGAAACTGTGCTGATTATATAGATCTTCTGAGTGTAAAGTATACATGTTGTCACAGAAATGGATGTAAGTTGTCAGTGCAACTTGACCGGAGTGTGGAGGCATACAACCGAGTGGCAGTATATGTAATTTATAAGCTGATGTCAGACAGGAAATCTAAAGTGTTTGTTTTTGTGTATAGGAGAAAAAGAGAACGAATGTCAGACGCAAGGCAGCCAAAACTAAAGTGCCTGCACCTTCATGCAGAGTGTCTCACCTGCCACAGGTAAATGAGTTGTACTGGCTGAACACACCAGCAACAGCCGGGTCCAATTCACTGCCAGCAGGGACCCTTCCCCTCGGGCCACAGCCACAGTACTGGACTCAGACGCAGCCACCGTACTGGACTCAGACACAGCCACAGGACTGGACTCAGCCACAGCAACAGCACTGGACTCAGCCACAGACACAGGACTGGACTCAACAGTGGCTGCAGCAACAGACACAGCCACAACAGTGGTCTCAGACACAGCCACAACAATGGGCTCAGCCACAGACACAACAATGGGCTCAGCCACAGACACAACAGTGGGCTCAGCCACATATACAGCAATGGTCTCAGCCACAGACACAACAATGGGCTCAGCCACATATACAGCAATCGTCTCAGCCACAGACACAACAATGGGCTCAGCCACAGCCTCAGTCTCAGCCTCAGCCTCATCCTCAGCCTCAGCCTCAGCCTCAACTTCATCCTCATCCTCAGCCTCAACCTCATCCTCAGCCATAGCGTCAGCCTCAGCCTCAGCCTCATCCTCAGCCTCAGCCTCAGCCTCAGCCTCAACCTGATCCTCAGCCTCAGCCTCAGCCTCAACCTTATCCTCAGCCTCAGCCTCAGACACAGCCTCAGCCTCAGCCTTAGCCTCAGCCTCAGACACAGCCTCAGACACAGCCTCAGCCTCAGCCTCAGACACAGCCTCAGCCTCAGCCTCAGACACAGCCTCAGACACAGCCTCAGCCTCAGCCTCAGACACAGCCACAGCCTCAGCCAGAGCAGCAGCCACCACCTGGGGACTTCCACGTCCGATCCCCTGCTTGCAGAGCTGCTTGAGCCCCTTCCCCCACGACACAGCCTCAGTCACAGCCTCAGCCAGAGCCGTGGCCTCAGCCAGAGCCACGATTATGGCAGAGCTAAGGCTTTTGCTACTATCACTTATTCATACTGCTATTGTGAAATTGTGATATGAACTAAAATAAACTGCAGAAAATAATGTTATTGATGTTTTTTCTTGTTAATATTATATTTAATTTAATTTCTTCACTTAAACAAGGTCACCTATCATTTGAAAATCAAATGACTCATGCATATATATATATATATATATATAACGATAGATAACTAAATAATACTGATTGTTATTCAAAATGAAAGAAGACAAAAAATATACATACAAAAAAATCCATATTCCTACATAAATATGCATTAGAATCTGCTCTGATCTACAAGCAGCCGATTAGCTCTCAGACACACAAAAAGTGTGTAAGTGAGTCTTGTGCACATGGTGTGTGATTTACCTCAGTAACTGTCCATGTCTGCAATGTATTCCAAGAGGTCTCTCCACTTTGCCCCACATTTCTCAGTCCTGTCCATACAGATAAGAAGAGATTTTTTCATATGATGCAACTTTTGCCAACTCTGATGAGTTCCTTAAAAGAGGGCAGATCTGGTTTTCCTACAGTTTTACATTACGATTTGCTCTCCCACCATAATGCTGGTCTGAATGAAGTCCTTTCCTGTATTATTTTTAATTATTTATTTTAAAATTAGTACCTCACCAATTAAAATGAATCTTACTTTAATTTATTTATTTATTTAAGCATTTTAGCATGTTAATAGTGGCTAATTAACACAGTTGAAACTGATTGGGATGTCATTACTTTTAAATGTATTTGGTCATAAATCACATTTTTGGAAAAAGAAAGTTATATTTAAACCAGTGGTGGTGCTACATGAAAAGTCAGGAGATCAACATTAATATAATCTATCCTCTGGATACTATGAATCATTCACCTGCAGATCGTCATGTAGCCCTACACTGTAGAGGCAGGTAAGCTGCTGCGCTGCATGTCATGTGCTTGAAGTAACATATAATGTTAGTTGTCTATCAATTGTCAAACTGTGCATGATAAAGAAGAATGGAGCTCAGGTCCTGTTCACATGACAATGATTTGGCTGTCCTTTTACACGACAGCGGTATTTTGTGTTTGTGGTTTCAGGCTAAACCTGAGCTGGGCACACATCCAAAAATCGTGAATTATCAGCGTTACTTTTTTTAAAAAATAACTTTTACCATAGACGTTAAATTGAAGAATTTTTTAAACATTTAACTCCACTTGATTTCGGATTTTTCGGACATCTTGGTAAGATGTTTTATGAAGCAGTTTGAAGCATGTTGGAAAATGCTACTGCATTTTAATATTAGATCATTTTCCACTGTGCTGATGAAACTTTCTCATTGGTGATGGTCAGTTTTTTTGAAATTGTAGTTTGCGGTCTAGTGAACTGAATCGCATACCACACAGAGATGTCTTTGTAAAACAGAAACACTGTTAATGCAATGTGATGCAATGTGACATAATTCAACAGAAGCCTCCAATGTGATCATTCAGCTGAATCAGCACTTTTGTAAAATAGTATCAACACAAATTAAACATCACAATATTGTGAATGTAAGGTTTTTTTTTTTTTTTTGCGGGAATGCAAGGTAAGATTTCATTACCACTTTAGCCAGGCACAATTTATAACGGGAATTTAGATTAAAGTCTCTCTCTCGGGGTCTCGTGGCTGAGTGGATAAAGCAAGTGCCCCATGAATAAAAGCAGTGTCCTTGCTGCAGTGGCCTCAGGTTTGACTCCTGCTCGGGGCCCTTTGCTGAATGTCATCCCCACTCTCACTCCCCCTTTCATGCTATTAATCTGTCCTATCTAATAAAAGGCAAAAATACCGAAAAAAAAATCTCTAAAGTCTCTCTCTCATACATGTGTATTGCAAATAGTTCTCACATAACCATTATTTTGTAAAGTATTGTATTCTAATCTAAAGCTTGTTTTCATGTATTTTGTGCCCAATAAGGGAAACAGCGAGAACTGCTGAAGGCAATTTAACATTCACACAGTCACCTGACTCACTGGATAGTGTAACCAGGTAGAAATTATATGTATATTATATTATATACATATAATTATATATATTTATGTTTAAACTTCACCAAATCCTGATTAACAGTAAAGGGCATCTGTTCTGTGTACATTAAGTTCTGTTTTGCAGCCCATTTAAGCTGTAGTGTTAATACCTGTACTGTCTCTTTAAGAAGTCGCGGTGTCTATGACGTCCATGCAGCGCCACTATCAGTCCGCGCTTTGCTCACTGAGAGAAGGTGTGGTTCATGTTTTCTGCTCATAGTTTAGCACGTTTCACCCTTGTTACAATGAAAACTTCACAGTATGGAATTAATAGTGTTAGTAAAGAGACTGTGAACATGCAGCAGCTGTGTCGTTCGAATATAAACTTTGTAAATGCATTTTCAGAAGTTTTACTGTAGACATAAGCTTCCAAGTGCTACAGGGTCTTTTGTGTGTTTATGTACTAACAGGCCATTGCTGACCCATGTGTGTGGAAGAGACTGCATGTTACTGAACGTTTTGTTTTATGATTTGTACAGGTATGTGAATTCTGTTGTTCATTAATTACATAAGAACTGATGCTGGTTGTATTTGATATGTTGAAAACCCATATGCAATGAATTGCATGAAGATTTTGTGAATTTTATTTCATTGATTTTCATACCATTTTTAAGAAAAAGCATTTTTACTGTTAAAAACATAATTTTACATTTGTCATGTACTGCAGTAAATGCATGATTTAAAAAGTCAGTCCGCGCTTTGCTCACTGAGAGAAGGCCATTGCTGACCCATGTGTGTGGAAGAGGCTGCATGTTACAGAACGTTTTGTTTTATGATTTGTACAGTCCATATTAAAGGAACAGCCAGCAGCCCTTGTGGTTCGGGTCCTTCCTTCAGTCAGCATCACCACAGAACACAACACAGATAATACAGAAGTTAACGGGCGTGCATCCAGCCAGATTCAAGACTGTTACAGGGCCAGACACACCCGTTACAATAGCAACATTGGTATTGGTGAGTCAGATTAATTGTAAAATAAAAATAGATTAAATAATAGTAAGCATTTCATTACGATGTTCTTCTTGGCTGGAATAATAGTATTTAAAGTATTAAATAAGTAAGTAAAGTATTTCATATTTTTTGTTTAATCTGTTTCTCTAGGATTTAACTGGATATTGAGCAACACCACAAATATCTAAGTATGTTTTTATATTTCATCATTAGTCACTCTGTGATGTTAAGAGGATGTGGATCTAGTGCTTTTTATACTGCATAGATTTAAAAAAACCATAAAATGCATTTAAAATACTATACAACCATAAGTGGGTCTTCCTTGAATACTCAATTACAAACACATTCATTGTCTCTTTCGTCCTTACTGAATATAGCACTGAAAAAAAAACACTAAATACATGAACCCAACTGTACATTAGACAGCACAGAAGGAAATACTACATTGCTTGAAGAAGTTGCCATTGACATTTTACAGAAGATGTACTTTAACTCTGAGTTCTAAAATTATTGCTTTTTGTTGTTGTTTTTTATCCCATTGCATCTAGATCTGTACTCTGTCATTACAGTACTAACCTGAATACAAGCTTATTCAAAAAAAAAAAAAGTTTAATTGCAGGCTTGACATGAACTGGAGATGCAAATTGTGTTCTACATCCCTGAATACCTGCAGCATAGCCATTATTCAAGAGTCAGCCCCCTGCCGTGCTTCTACAGCAGATGTATTAAAACTTTTCAGTCATTTATTGCAATAAAAACTCATTTGTCACATTATCATAATGACACAAGCAGAGTATGTGCAACGGAGAGAGTTCAGACTTGGTGATAGAGTTCTATCAGCGGAAAGTGTGAGTGATTAAGTCAAAGCAGCTGGTGAATGTGTTGGTGAGGGAAATGCTCAGTGTGAGAGCACAGAGGCATTTGATCTTTCTGAGGCAGATAGTGTGACACTGACAGTTTAAAACTGAACCTGGCATCATTATTCCTAAAGATGCAAACTATCCTTCACACGTCTGACATAGCATTTCAAGAAATAGTGGATCATCTGATTTTTTCTCTGTCCCAACCTCTTCTGAAAAGCACTATAAGAGAAATCCTACAGAGTCATGATGTCACTGTTAGTGAAACAACTTTGGATGAAGTAGTAAGTGCTGTTATGGACAGCAACATTCTTGTCAGAGCCACAGAAAAAGGCGAAGCATTATCTTTAACCAAGAGAAGAAGAGTATTTTTTTGAGAAAAGTGTACCCTGTGGTAATTCCAGTACAGTATGAACTAGAGCCTGGACACACAGCAGTGCACATTCCCATTCTTGAGATGATCCAGAAACTTTTCAGACATACTGACATTCTGGACAAGATTAAAGACACAAAGATGACACAAAAAGGTCATGTATTTGAGCCACCAAGATGTTTCTATTTTAAAGAGAATGAGTTCAGGTCTTACTACTACTACTACTACTACTACTACTACTACTACTACTACTAATAATAATAATAATCATAATCATAATCATAATCATATATTGGATTTATATAGTGCCTTTCTTGATCTTAATGTTGCTTTACAAACAAAGTAAAAAGTAAAAAAGAAGGGGATGGCCGCTAGGAATAGGCAGAAAAGAAGAAATGGGTTTTGAGGTGGGACTGAAAGACGGGGAGGGACTCAGAGTCACAGATCTCTTGGGGGAGGGAGTTTCAGAGCCTGGGAGCAGCCCTGGAGAAGGCTCTGTCCCCAAAAGTGCAGGGGATAGATTTATGGGTGGAGAGGAGATTTGCGGAGGCGGATCTGAGGGGCCGTGAGGATTGGTAAGGGGAAAGGAGGTCAGTGAGGTAAGGGGGTGCCAGAAGGTGAAGGGCTTTGAAGGTAAGGACCAGGATCTCGAAGGTAATCTGGTGGGAGACAGAGAGACAGTGAAGGTATTTTAAGACCGGGGTGAAGTGGTGCCAAGATTCGGTGCATGTGAGGAGTTGGGAAGCTTCGTTCTGGACTAGTTGGAGTCTAATGATGGAGGTGGACCTGATGCCATAAAGGAGTGTGTTGCAGTCGTCCTCAGATGGGCTAGAGCTGCCACTTATTTTGTCCGCTGATGACCTTGAAATAGCAAATCCACATGGCACATCATGGAAAATCCACAAACTCAGTTGCGTGTACTGGGTTCTTGCTGATCTACCCAGTAAATACAGATCAGATTTGCATGTGATTCAGCTAGCAGCATCATGTAAAGTGCCTGACATTGAGATGTTTGGCTATGAAAGAGCTCTTCAGCCCTTTGTTACAAGACCTCCATACTCTTGAGCGAGTTGGCATTTTCACTGAGTCCACTGGTAAGGCAGCTCGTGGCACAGTCATGTTTGTGGTTTCTGAAAACCTTGCAGCCTACACATTAGCAGGCTTTGCAAGGGTTTCGGAGCACAATTTATTTGCAGATTCTGCACAGCTACCCGAGAAACAGTTCAGCCTCATGATGTCAAGAGTGGAGAACTACAACTAAAGCCAGACATGACAAAGACGTGCATGCTGTAATGCATGGGGATAGCCAGGGTCATCATGGTGTTAAAGAAGGGTGTGTGCTTAGTTGGACACACTCTTCTTCTTAAACATTTTCACAGTCACTGGTCTCCCACCTCATGTTCTCCATGATCTTTTTGGGGGCACTGTGCCAGTAGGACTGGCTCTATGTATTGGTGAGATGATCTGTTACAAATACTTTACCCTTGAGTATTTAAACAGCAAACTTGGGTCAATCCCATACCAGCACGCAGACAAAGTTGACAGACCTCAGCCTAGTCCTAAGACCTTTGCTGCAAAGAACACCATTGACGGCAACAGCCATGAAAATGTTACATTGCTTAGACTGCTCCCTTTGATGATTGGTCATATGGTTCCTGAGGGAGACAGAGCATGGACTGTGCTGATGGATTTAAATGTTTAATGTGCAGTTTTTACAGATTGGGACATCTCTATAATGAATTTGAAATTTCACTATTTCATTATCTTGTTATAGCTATGATGACATTGCCATCTTATTTGAATTGCCATTCGTTGTTTGCGCTGCTTCACTGTTTTTCTCTCAGGGTTTCAAAGCCATTTACAAACATACTTTTCAATTAATTTTCTTAGGTCACACTCAAGAAATAATACAAGACAGAGAATCCCGACTGGTATTTTACACAAGTCAGATTTGCTTCATTAAATAGACTCTTAAACATCTGTGACAAACCTAAGGCTGGATGTCTCTAGCCTGCTGTAAAAAAAGTGATGGTTGCTGAAAGCAGTCCTATCATATCTCTCAACTGTTTTTTCTTGGGTCAACCAAAATGAAGACCTCTACAAGAGCCAAGAAGCCTGTCCTGACAAGCATCAGTGTTAAAAATAAAACGTTATGATAAGAGACTGTATGCACTGATTGATAGTTTCATGGGGAACCTCATCCGTCAAGCCCCTTGAGGGTTTTCTGGGTTTACCCTGCATGTTTCCTTTTATAGATATGTGTAACATTGTGTCTTTTTTATATAAAAAATAATAAAAATCAAAATAGATTAAAAAACTGTCTATCCTTTTTAGGAAGTAAAATATGACTATAGTGGTGTAAACATTAGTTTTTGAAAAGTAAACCAACGTAATTCTGACTTCCTGCATTTTAATTGAAGGTTTGGATCTTTCTATATGCTATTTAAATACAATGCTCAAATGGTTCATTTACCCATGAGCCTTGAGTTTGACATCTCTGCTTTAAAGGGTAATTTTGATGTTGTTCAACCCTATTTTTTCCATAAGTCTAAGTGACTTATCTGGACAACAGTGTTTGAAACTGGTCCAGAGAGAGCACTGCACCCAAAAACGCCATCGCGAAACTCACCAGACTCCATATAAATAACAGTCATTTTATCGTGTTTAGAGACAGCATGTTTTTCACATCTAACTGGTGAATTAAGGGTTCATTTCAACCAAACCAGAGTTGGTGATTGTTGCAGCAGTGGAAAGACAAACCAGGACAGTTTTTTTGTCTTTGAATTAAGTGTGTTCTACTGTGATAAAGTTAGTGTTTATTTAAATGAAGATAAATGAAGTGGTGGGTTTGGCATTAGTGATTTTGGGGCTTTTTCTGATTAAACAAAAAAAGATATTACTCTTTAACAAAAGGTCTGTCTCTGTAGGGAGCATTTCCATAATGTTATCAGATATTTAGTATAACAATCAGAGCCTGTCAGTGACAAACACAAACACTTAACATAAATTGATGATGCACAAATGCCCCAACTGGTTACACTGAGGCCTGTTTTTATTGCAGCTTTCTCTCTAAATACTGGACCAGTCTTAAAAAGTGTTGTTCCCAGTAGTCACTTAGATGCAATACAAGTTATGACAATAGGGTTCATAATAGGGATATCTGATGAAAAATACTGATGTTACCCTTTAATAAATTTCATGTTATTGCTTTGTGTCTTAACCACCTGGATACAAACGGTAATCAAACTTGTGATTGACTCTTAGAAGACTCCAGAAAACTTGATCAAACTTGCATCTGGTTACACGATTTTAAGCGTTAGAAGTCAACACATATCAGCATTTTTCTCTGTATTTGCAGTCTCGTTTTGTTTTCTCAGCTACATTTACAGGTAGAAAGCTGCATGTTTCCAAGATTCAAATCGAGGAATGTGTTTTTGTTTTATGTGTGTGTGAGCACATGCATGTTTATGTACTCTGTGGGGTGTTGGAATAGGTGTGACAGTCACCTGGTGTCCTCCCAGGGGTCAACAGCTGCACCAAGGTGTTGGTATTTGACAGCTGGACCATTTTCGAGAAAGAATGTGGAGGTTTATTATGGATGAGAGTGGTGTGCGTGTTTTAGGGGTTACTCATAAAACCATCCATCAGTTAGATATACAGTAGATATACACAAGATATGAAAAAAATAGATGTTCTATATTCAAAATCTGTATTCACCTTATGAAACCTGGGGTGACATCACTTTTCTTATCCTTTCAGAAACATTTCACATGTATTTAAACCTTTGAACCCCAGGGAAATTGGTGTGATTTCTTTCAAAAACACGGGGAAAAGACAATGAGCAAACTTGATAAGAAATGTTCCACAAATTGCAAGAAATTAGTACATTATTTATTTATTTATTTATTTTAAAGCTAGGGGAAAAAATCTAGGGAAAAT
Source organism: Plectropomus leopardus (assembly GCF_026936395.1). Taxonomy (NCBI): domain Eukaryota; kingdom Metazoa; phylum Chordata; class Actinopteri; order Perciformes; family Serranidae; genus Plectropomus; species Plectropomus leopardus. The sequence continues at coordinate 21,914,277 of NC_142194.1, read as the reverse complement.
GTCAAGGGAAAAAGAAAAAGCTAGGGGAAAAAAACATTTCTAATGATCATAATTACATATTTAAAATTATTTTACTGAATTATTATTTTTAAAAACGTTTTTCCAGGCCCTGTTTGCCCTTTTAACACTCCTTTTCTTTCTTTCTTTTGTATTAATTTTCAGGTAATTTTCTTATTCAGTTTTTTACTAATTTCTTGCTAATCTTTGGGTCATTCCTTCTTTGTTCATTGCCTTCTTCACATGTTTTGTAAGAAATCAAGCCAGTTTACTCAAGTTTCAAATGGATAAATAAAGGCTGAATAACAGTTAATAATAAAATAAAATATCATGTCCTTTGGATACGACCCCATGATTGTTCCCTCATGTTGGATTTCTTGCTAACTCTGCAAATGTTCCTTGTGGGAACAATACGTCACCAGTAACTTCCTCTGCAAACTGATGTGATTTCATTCAGATGAAATGTAATTTATGCTTTTACTGTTAAAGGAATCAACTTTAAATAAATCACATGACCTTGATAGTAGTAATGTGAATCATAAATTTACATCAAAAATGTACATAAGCAATAAAAGAAGGGCCATCTGCAAATAATGGTATGACCAAATGGGCAAAATGAAGAATATTAGGTCCTATGAATTGAGACAGCACTATTTAAAAAGTGACAAAAAGCAAATATGCAGTAAGTTAGACTTTAATATTCTTTTTCCAGTCTGTGTGCAACATGTGGCATCACATGGACTCTGAAATGGGGTTTGTGTTGTACTTGTGTGTGCTTGCTGCCCTCTAATGGCTCATTGTGAACAAGACGACTCCTCACATGTCCAATATAAACTTTCAACAACACATTTATTTCACTCGAGTTCAGAACGGTTCACACAGTGATCAACAAACAAAAAAAGCTCCACCGTCATCCACTTTGGCCCTTGACAAATTCTCTTGTGCGCTGTGGGGTTATGCAGAGTTTAGTTTAGCGGCACCAACTTAACAATGACAGTGCTCACTATTTTTTCTCACAGAGGGAATAGAGAAGTTCGATCTGCTCGGCGTACTCGAATCCCGGCCTGCGTGGAGAAAACACAACAGTCAGACATTAATAAAGAGATTTTGTCCAATATAAGACCATAACAGTTGTCTCACCGTCCAGGAGTCTCCAGTATCAGAGGGATGTTGTCCAGTCTGGGCTCGTTGACGATGTCTCGGAAAGCAGAGACTCCGATGTGACCTTTGCCGATGTCTTCATGGCGATCGAGGTTGCAGCCAAGTTTACCTGCAAATACGAAAAACAAAACAAAAAATTCAAACTTCAGACAATTCAATAAACTCATCTATTTGATCATTTTTGTGATAATGTCCTGTGAAAGCCCTGCTGCACCTTTAGAGTCATTGAGATGGACGGCTTTCAGGTATCCGAGCCCCACTTCCTGATCAAACTCATCCAGCGTGGCCTTCACTCCTCCCTCTGCAGCCACGTCGTATCCTACCCAGAAACAACACTTTCAGAACTTTTCCACATTATTTTACCGCATTTTCATGACTTTAAGTAGTCTAAAATATCAACATATCCATGTTGGCAGTCTATAGAGCGGCCTTTTTGTTGTCTACATGCTTTTTTTCCTTTAGCACAACAGACTAGAGTCGCTTCACCCTTGAAGCCAACATTTAGTTTGGACAAGCTTGATTATCAATAAGTTTTGATGTTGATGTTTTCTGATGATTCTGAGGGATAAAAAAGATGAACCTCGGGCTTCACTCACCTGCTGCAAAGGCGTGGCAGGTATCCAGACACACTCCGACTCTGGTCTGGTCTCTCACTTTGTCTATGATGCTCTTCAGCTCGGAGAACTTTCCGCCCACCGTGCTGCCCTGACCGCTCATGTTCTCCAACACTGACCACACAGGGAGGCAGGCGTAAGACAAAAAAACGGTCTGACACAGCAATTTAACTCCAGCGTCTCCTTAAACAACCTGACACACATCCGAGCCGTCGCTCACATCTGAAGCCCGGCCTGAGGGCAGCTGTGCGTCAGTGTTTCTGCAGGTATTTCTACTGCAGCGTGTTCCCGTCACACCGGCGGCATTTGGGTTATTTCCAATCAAAGCACTGTGGTCGTTATCATGAATCACAAGTGACGCAACGCTGGTGTCAAGCCGGCAGTCAGTTCCTCAAAGTTACGGACACAGAAGTCAGTCTGAGTTCAAATGCTTGACTCATTTTTTTGTCCACTGACTCGTGGTAATAAAATTTCAATCCTCCTAAATCCTCCTAATTGGGGTCATGAATATATGTGGGTACAGTTTTATTTAAAAAATTAGCCCACCAATTAAGATTTGAGGGACACGTATTTTAATTTCTGGGGTTTGATGACTACTGAATCAGTGACATCTTTTAAAATCACTTCTCAAAACCCACTTTTACAGACTTGCTTTTGTGTGATGTCACCTTTATTTGTTTATTTATTAATTCATTTTCCTCCTTTCATTCATTTTGCTACTCTTAATCTATTTATGCAGTCCTCTGATGACCTGTTCTCACCATCTTTTCATACTGTAAATGTATGTGCTTGTTATCTGTTTTTATCTTCTTATCTTTGTTTTATCCCTACATTTATTCTTGTATTTTCTAAAAATGTATTCATTTAATACTTTAATTTGTTTTGCTTTATTTTTGTTAACCTTTTGTATACACATTTATTCTTGACTTTTATAGACCTTTCTCTGTTTGGCATTTTTATTAATGTTCTTTTTATTATTCTGTTTTTAAAGTCGCCATATAAATGAAGTTATTATTATATCACCGAGTTCTCTCGCTACACTGAGATACACTGTCATGTCATTTCATGTTCGCTCTCAGATCAGCAGGACTCATGTTAAGTCAGTGCAGACGTAAAGCCAGGATTTCCTGCACGGAGCCTCCTGTACCTGTAACTACAGCGGGTGTCTGCTGGTGAGCGTGGTTAATGGCTCCTGCTATCTTCTCCACACACTGCTCAGTGGTGATGGAGCCCAGGGAGGAGCCGGGGTGGAAGTTGTAGAGGGTGAGGCCCAGGAGGCTGCAGCGGCTGAGCTCATCCACGAGCAGGGCCTGGCTCTTCTCAAACACATCTGCGTGCGACACAAACCAGAGGAGACACGGCTGAAAAGAGGAAATAACTCAGGCAAGAAGCGAAGGACAGAATCTGCCATTAGCGTCTGACCAACCCTCTTTAGGAGATCCACAGTTCATCAGGTAAGACCCATGAGGCAGGATGTGAGCCGGGTCGTACTCCTGTATGCAACATTGCTCCCGAAATTTGCCTGCAGCTGCGTGATCCAGTGCAGGCCTCTTCCAGGAGCGCTGGGAGCCCAGAAACAAGGCAAAACTGCTGCCCCCCATCTCTGTGCAGGACCCCACTGCTTTCCAGATCCCTCCTGAGGACATATAGAAGAGGAAATGTGAGAGCATGTGTTTCCAACTCTATCAAGGGACTGGTCTTTATTTATCAGAGGAGGGGGGTAGCTGGGGTATGTTTTTTTTACCTTCCCCGAATCTACAAATGTTTTTCCTTATGCCTGCCTGTGTGTCTTGGGGAGATCGCATCACTCTCCTTCCACCATAAATTAGTTGTTAGATTTTAAAGACTGACCCCTCAGTGTTTGAAGTTATAAATTGAAGACAAAATCCCAGAGTTGGGAAAAAAAGGCTCTGTTTTTCACGGTTGTTGTGAATACTGATTAGTTTGCGCAAACGGTTTATTTTTAACTTTGATTTTTTTCATATCTTCCAAACCATGTCGCAGGTTTGGAAGATATTTTTTCTTCAAAAATCCTCAAAGTAATCCCATATATCATTGCCAGAAACAGTGAAAATAGATTGGATTTTGGAGATTCTGATCATCTGAAAAAGAAAAGAAAAACACAAAACACAGTCCCTTAGACACAAAAATACCATAAGCCCCTCCCCAGTGCTTAAAAAAGGATTTGAAATACCTCCCCCTCTATGCACCGCCCCTCCCCTCTCATAAATAACGAACAGTCCCTTACACTTAAAGGAACTGAAGAATTAAAGAACTCTTGCCTTGAATGCCAACATGAGCTCCAATGTATTTCTTATTCCCACGGTCCTTCCTCTTAATGTCTCCTCTCTCCTCAGCCTCCTTCTCTTCAGCACCCTCTTCCTCCTCTTCTCCTCCCTCGGTTTTCCTCCTCTTCGCTCCTCTCTTTTTTGGACCCATGCTATCGAGAGAAAGTTGTGGTGATGAACATGCAAAACTGTGCAAAAGGCTGTTTAGGGATGATTTAAAATGTGCATTTTGGAGGCCTGTTAACCTCTGGTGCAGGAACAGTGGTGCAAAGTTTGACAGTCAAAAGTTTATGAAGGTCAAATGCGTCTTTTGTGCATCCCTCTCGTCAGCAGCAGCCACTCAGAGCGCCTCCACGCAGCTGCCACAGGCTGCCCATTGGAGACGCTTCATGCTGAGCAGCAAAATGGCCGCCCGTCAACCGACTGACTCCACAGCGCTTTGAAATTTAAATTCTTCTGCACATTAGGGTTTACACTATTACAACGTTAGTACTTATTTACAAATCAGTAGCGTGTGTTTTCATCAACTTACTTGACTGTCCGCTCAGGCGTCGCTGTTCTTGTAGCCTCGACGAATGCCTCAAAAAGCTAAAAAGAAAAAAATCGCACTGAAGCACTTTAGCTAAGCTAGCTAGCACGCTAGCTTTTCTTCATATGTGATTCCAGAGGTGAGTAAACTTGAGATAATGTGTCTCGGCACTCTGTCTTAATTTGTATGCATGCAAAATGACTGCAATGTATTTGTTAATGAAATGCCACTGCGTTTGCTGGCCGAGCTAACGTCGTTAGCCCGGCTACTTGTAGCTTCTGTCAGGAGATAACTTAGCTAACCCTCAATAGCATTAGCACTAACGACGCTGAAGTTAGTTTCCGAATTGTAGCTTCCGATTCAGCAGTTAAGGGGAGAGCTAAGGGAAATTTATGTTGCTGAGTGATTGAACCTCGGTTATTTGCACCTCTTACTGTTGTGAAAGCATGTTAATCAAATAATGTAAAGCCTCAACGCTGTATGAAGCCCATATTTGCAATTGGAAAATATTTATTTTATATGGGATGACTTTACAAAGGGAGCTGTTACTGCATTTTTTTGAACAAATAAACCATATTGATCTAAGTTTAGATCAAAATCTACTCAATGTAGACTCGTCAAATTAGGACTCGATTGTTACAGAGGGCCTACGGGGTTATTAAAAGACAGTTTCAGACATGTGAAACCCTTGTTCTATTTGTGAAATGCAAAAAGGGGAGATTCAACCTGCAAATCAAAAACCACTATTCACTGACAGGTTCAATTATTACATTATCCTAGAGAGGGTAAATATATTCAGTTCCAGCTTTGTGAAACCTTTATTCTGTTTGTTAAATGTGCAAAAAGGGAATATTTATCTTTTTTTCCACGTGTAGATCATACTGAACAGCGTTTCTCTTAAAAATCACTGCATATCGAGGGGTCAAGATTATCCCATAGAAGATATTTTACAAAAGATTATTACAAAAAATCAAATTTCTCAAAGCTTTATTACATTGTGAAAATGCAAAAAAAGGGAGACTTCACTGCTGTTTTTTTTTTTAACATGTAGACCATATTAATCAAATGTCACTGTACTCTCAAATCATGACTAGATAATCCCAAAGAGGCGAAATGCCGTTTTTTTAATGCATTTTCACAAGTAGAATGACAGTATTTGAAACAGTTGTTAGCCTCTCTGCGATAATCTAGTCCAGATTTGACCAGTTAAAGTTTAGTGACTTTTGATTTGGACCTGGTCCACTGTGGTCTACGTGTTCAAAACGCAGTGTATCTCTTTTTTTAGCATTTTCACAAATAGGATAAAAGTTTCACAAATGTGAAAGTGAATTTCAGACAGCGTCGAGACTTTACCTGGGATGTCTAACATGCTTCCACAACAATGGAAGATGCAAAAAAACGAGGATCGGTCGTTAAGCAATGCAACTTTCCCTTAACTCTGCCCTTAACTGCTGAATCGGAAGCCACGAATCGTAAGCTAGCTTCTTGACGATCTGGTGGTTGTGCATTAGCAGATTTGTAGCTAATAGCTCGGTGTATTTGCTGTTAAGGACCGTCGTGTGCGCAGAATAGACTAGTTGCCTAACATTAACTTACACTGGGAGATAGCTCGTTGATTAAACTTGTTAATGCTTGCGTTGTTGTGTGTCTGCGTGTTTTTCGAGTATGGGCACTCCTTAATGTTAGCCGTCGACGGACTATCTTACCAGCAGCTGCCGCTAAACTTGTCGCCTGTGTAAACTTCAGGGATGATCGGCTATTAACCTTAACGCTAACCCGGTTATGCATGGGTCGAGTTAAGCGACTGTAATCACCTGTCTGCGATTTTCGTTCACCATTTTTAGCGCAAGAAAGCTCAAATCTTCTAATGCTAATGGTAGCTCGCTAAATGCGGATGATCTTGTGTTACATTGACAGTAAGGTAACATTAGCTGATGTAGTTTATGTCAGAGCTGAATGCAGATTTGACAGCCGGTAATAACATCATATTGAGGTCTGGGTGTGTGATCCTGCAGGCCTGAGGTCAGAAATGCTTCAAGGAGGATGTCAGGTTGGTGTCTGTGAATCAGCTGGATGTGTTGTGGCACTAAGCAAAAACGAAACCAAGTAAAACAGACACCGTCAGGGCGTAGCACTTCAGTAAGTTCATGCATTTAAACCATCTAAGATATTAAGATTTACATCATGGTTATGTGAGCTTGGCTATCCTGTGGGGCATTGGTTATTGTCATAATGTATTGGTGGATTAAGTGGGTGGTTCCTCTGCTACATTACAGTTGAGTGACAACAATTTAAAAGCCTATTATACTGTTAAAGCTAAGTTCAGTTAACAGTTAATGTCTTAACCTGTTTGACCATCGTATCTCCATTAATAAAGGGATACTTTGTTGATTTCCAACCAGCTTTGTATCATGATAATGTGGCTAGTATGTGTAAATGTACCGTGGTAAACTTTCCTTCATTTAATCAGTGTCTAGATTGTCCTGCTCCCCTCCAAGCGAAATGCCGCCATCGGACACAAAAGCCTCTTTTTACGCAGAGATAGCACAATAGAGCCGCCCATGTCCCTTTTTTATATCACCTTTTTATTTTTACACAGATAATAACAACAGCGGCATCAAGCCGCTTCAGTGTATGATTTAAGACAGCATGCTGGCATCGCAGATGCAAAAGAGATGTGATGGGCATGGCGTTTAACACAACAGCGTTGGCTTTTAGTGTGATATATATAGCATATGCGTTGGCAGCACTTTATAAACAATTTGTCATTAACAATCATTTAGGGCCTTGTTATATGGCGCGTGATCTCGTCCTCTGCTCTAAGGTTAAGGAGCTCCTGGACCTCACTGTTTTCTCCATTTGTGGACATTTTCGCTGGCTGGTCTTCTTCTTTGAGTTGGCTTCCAAAATGTGCGTTTTAAATCTCCTGCAGTGGGTCGCACACGTAACATGCCATCAAAATGTCACACTTGTGCCATCTTGCTAGTTGTCTCTTTTACACACACATTGTTTCGGTGCTGTTGTTACCTCCAATGCTGTCTTAAAGGCGAGACATCTCTAGGTAGTGCTGATCAAATATAAATTAAGATTCTGTTACTGCGTGGTCTATTTCTCTGCTCAGATGTTTTCAGAAACATGTTTTAGCTTACCGTTTAAGTGTAATGCGAGATTGCTTGTTACCAGTTGGCTGCCATTGTATCAGACAAGTTTGTTTCAAGTCACCTGCCAGCAGGAGCAGTTATTTGTCCAGTGCAGCGCAGTGCATTGTGGTTGTTGTATATTCCCTTCCTCTTAAGAAAAAGTCAATGTCTCAGTTTTTTCTAGTCATGTAGCATCAATTTCAAAAGTATTTGTGGCTTTCTGTGGCAGAGACAGACCAGTTATATGAAAATATCATTTTTCCAGTGGGGAAATGCTTCTTTAATGGTTTTCTTTGGGGAAAAAATCTCATATAAATATATTTTTTGCAACAAAAGCTAACCACTAAAATATCTCTACAGTTTATCTGCATGTATCTATATTGCAGTATCTGATCAAAATTATTTTGTTAGTTGGATTTGTCCACATCATGGACAGCCTGCTATATATGTTCTTATATTGGGTGTTCTGATGACAATGTGTTGTTTGGTGTTCTTGTATTGCATGCATTTCTTGTCTCACAGCTGTTAAAGAGCCTAATCCGAAAGATATGCACACACTTCATCCTAGAAACAATTTAAGCACAAGCAGACCCTCTGTTGGTCACTTGTTGTTGCTTCCAAAGCCACTTGCAGACTCAGTCAGACTATATGGTTAAATCAGGCACCTTGTAAACTGTCTAAATTAGTTGAACCCACCAGTGTGATCAGCTTACATTATTCTGCATGTGCATGATCGGGATAATTACTGTTTGTTGCCCACATGGCCAGCAGTATTCTTGGCTATAGCACCTGATGGCCACTGATTCCTCCAATCGAGCATGCAGTCCATTGTCGCTTTCACACATGGATGGAAGCTCACGTGGCCACGAGCCTACATCCACAGTTCAACTGTTATGTTTCTTTTTTTCCCTTGACTCATGCTGCAGTCATTGCTAACTATAGGTCAGTGTATTGTGAGCACTGATTAACTTTATAGTTAAAAGCCACTGGCTATACAAAAAACACTCAGTGATTTTAAAATGGTGACATTGACACATTTTGTAATACCTGTTTTTTTCCCTCTAGAAGAAAGGAGTATCGGGACAGGAGCAGTAGTTCATGGAAGACAAGAAAAGGAAAAAAGACGACAAAAGGAAAAGGGAAGCCTCTCAGAAGGTGAGCATGTTCAAAATGACTTGCAGGCTCCTCCATGGGATTTGGACATCATTGAACAAATACTGCAGTGCCATGTTCAACAGCAGTTTGAGAACAATGTTATTTTATGTTCAGAGTGTATTGATGGCCTTACAGTTGATGACGAGTTGGGGCTGTGCAATTTTTGGATTGAGTTACAGTTCAGAACAAATACTTGCGACAAGACGAAACTGCAGAGAAATGTTGCAGCTGTGTGAGCTGGCTGGTCTGAGCTCGACTCAAGCCGGCTGATGGCGTCACCGGCGACTGAGCTTGTCAAGTTGCCAGCGGCTGGTTTTAGAACGTATGGCGCGTCATCTGTCTCAGCAGGTGCTCATAGTGCTCATGGTGAGGTTTGCTGGCTAAGTCAACATGACCACAGCTAAAACTTTCAAATGCAGCGTCATTCTCAGACAACAGTCCACCACCCCCATCTAGCCCTCTGTCTGCGTCCCTTACAGTTTGGCGATTTTTGACGGTGGGTTGCTGCTGCTGCTCGCAGTCTCACCATTACCATCCTCAGTCTTACGCTCAGGCCACACCGCATGCAGATGGCTGCATGTGACAGCTACCTTGCTGAACTGCTGCACCTTGCACTTGCAGTGTTGTTACTGCGGCGCTGCTACAAAGCTGCCTGCTACTGTACCTGCTGTTTTTCCACAATTAAAATCCGGTACTCAACTAATTTATGGAGTCGTGCAGCCATTGCATTGTCAACAACGCAGCTATTTAAATATTTCACAATAAATGCCTTGTGTTAAAAACTGAGGGATTCTGTTGACAGAAACATTGTCAGAAGGGCCTCTATTTTAAAACAGAAATAGGAAAGGTTGAGGAAGTTAGTATGACCATCGAAAGACAGTTTTCACTGTCTGTTTTTGCTGAAATATGTGCGTGTCACATGGTAAAAATCAGCGAGACATCTCCAGATGTGGAGTGCCAGAGCTGTTCATGCAGGCAGTGTGGCTGCTTTAATTTGTTATCACAGGGATAGAAAGAAAAAAACAGCGAGACGCTCATGTGCTGCTTTTGGAGGTAGTGTGACCTGGGGTTTATTTTAAGAAGCTACAAGTTATATTCAACTACGAAATAAGCCTGAGATGCTGGAAATCAGAATGGAAGTACAGAGAGTTGTTGCTGTGGAGATGATACACTGTCTCGTCTGGTCACATGGGTGTACATGGGCAGGGTTTTTAGAACATTGCAGACAGGCACATTGCAAGTAGTTGCAAGTTTGAACTTGCAAATTTTGGGGGGGGGGGCAGAGTGATGGCAATTCAGAATGAAGCTTTGTCTTTTGGGGACTTTCAATGATAATTTCTCTTAAAAAAAACATTGTATTAAGCACAAATCTGAAAGGTTTCATTGACCCTGGAAGAGTTTTAAGTTGCACCGTGAAAGAAAGTATAATCTGAAAGTATGAAATGGAACAAATGGAAATAGACCAAATTCTGACGGTGAACATTAGAGTTTGGATTACGTCTGTCAGTATTACAAGAACACCATTTAAAACAAGTCTCAACAGCACTGTGATGTATTTATCATCCTGGCACTCCTAGACTCAGATAAGATGTTTTTCTACCGCAATTACAGATTTGTTCCTATGAACCCTTGTGTCTGTCTCTTGTCTTATATCATGTTCACGCTGGATACAAAAGCACTCTGATATGTCAGTTCTCGTGCAGCCACCTGTCAGAAGACGCCTGGCCGTTCACACCAGATTCTGCTCCTCTGCTATTTTCAAATCACATGTACAGCCCTGCCTCTGTTTGCGTGTGTGTCTCTGCTTGTCTTGTATGTGGAACCATGGGGGCATATTTAATCATTTATCCTAATTTGAGCATACATGATTAGGGCTGGGGCCACGCATCAACGTAATCGACATAATTGATTACGTGAATACGTCAATTCACGTAACATGCGTCGACGCGTCACACCATTTCACACAGCGTACGTCATGAGAGCGTGAGCAGCGCCGAGCGTGTTGTTTTTTGTTTCGGCGCTCATGTTATCAAGTTAGAGCGTGCACACGGCTCGCCTGAGCAGCGCTTGTCAGGCGCGCCTGAGCTGCGTGTCAGCTGCAGCACAGAGAAACGGTGGCTTGCTGTTTTTTTTAGGCGAGACGCTCGTGTTTGTTGACTTATACCCCTTTATATTGCAGTTTAAAGTCTCTGTGAGGAAATGTAAAGGTGTTTGTTTTACCTCAATTTCTTTGCTTCCCTTTCAAAACAAAAGCTATCTGACTGTGTCTCTGGACAGAATGCCACCAGTTGCAGATACAATGCATTTTATTTTGAAACATTTGCAGGATGGGGTTGTCAGCTGTGCAGGAGCTTGTATAACTTCATAAATAAGTGGAATATGTGCTTATAAATACGAATATACAGCACTCATATCTGCAGGCAGCAGTATTCCTTAAGGCCCAGTTAAGGCTGGACTATTCTGATGTAGAAAGAATGTACTAGTTCTAATTATTTATGTTTGAGAAAAGTTAGTGTTATTCAAACTGCACTAATTTTAATGTAAGATGTTTTGTTTGACTGCTAGATTTGAGGTTCGTTACTGTAACAAATTGTGAAATACTGTGAATTTTACTTTGATTTATTTATTTTGCTGTTGGATTGCTAAATGTAGATTGCACTACATTCCTTTTACTTGAGTGGAACAAGCTCTTGCATTAATTTTATTTTGGAGAGACTTTATACCAGACTGTAAAACACAGATTACCAGTTAAGACTGGGCTATTTATTGTTGGAGAATAATAGCCTGCAGCGTATGACAAGTTTTAAAATGTTATTTTTGGTAAATTTGTTATATTAATCAAGTAATAAAAAAAATAAATAAATCAATTTAAAAAATAATATTTAAATCAATAAAAAAATAATTGATAAAAAAAATAATCGTTAGGTGCTGCCCTATACATGATAAATCCTCGAAGTCATTCCTAATAGATTATCAGTATGTTTTTTTATTCAGATTGCCTGGCAGAATAAAATAGACTAGGTACTGAAACTATCGCTGCGTATTGAGAGGTGTTCGCAGAGCTCTGGGCTGCGACATACTACTTGTAAATAAGTTAACAGGGGTGTCGATTGGAAGCGGGCAGCGCTTAATGGAAAGTCAGCACGCTTTTTAGTGCTTCTGCATCAAGAGTGAACCCGCCGTTATACATTGTAACTTATCTTAGTTGTTTGACATTTGAACGAGTGAAATGTATCATGTTTATCTGTGTCATATTCATCTGTTTCGATGAATGATTTAGTGACTAATGTTTTTTTTGTTTTTTTGTTTTTTTTTAGGTCACAGAACAAAAAAACAAAGGTAAGCAGCACAGTGGTGTTTGTGTGTTTTAATATTTAGCCTACTGTAGAGTGTTCATCTATCTGTCTTCTGATATTTGATCTTACATTTTCAGTTTTATTATGTTTATTATCCACATAGATTGGGACAGTATATAAATTCTGGTTATTCTTGAATTTCACATTACTGGCATCCCCATTACAAATCAGATTAATTGCAACACAAGATTTACAGACAAAAAAACTTTTTCTCCACAAATACATCATTCTAATGTTATTAGCGCAAGCCTATGACATTGTACATTGCGTACATTAACCTAGTGGCTTGCAGACTGTCTTCGACTCATATAAAACCAGAATAAATCACACAAAGGACATAAAATACTATTGTGTGGGGGCTTTACTGTCTTCACTGTTAATTGATTCTTATTTGTGAAATAAAATCTTTGTTTACACTAAATGGTTTTCAGTTTACAAAAAGAAACCTTTCAATGTTCAGTTACATTTCTAGAGAGGTGGACTTCAGGCTACAGCATAGGGTATGCATGTTTGTGGAGGCTACACCGTAGATACAGTGTTGCTTCGACACAAAAGTATGAATCCCACTTTATAAAAACATCTGACTCCAATGTATTTGCATCAGGGAATTCTTTGTAGCATCCTCTCTTTCCTTAATTTCTTCATACTAATATATGGTTAGTACTTACGATTACAGAAAATTGTGTACACTGTTCCCTCTTAAATGATACTTAATTTAATTCACTGCGTTTCTTTCCCTGTATTACCTTTCCCTCAGTGCCAGACTTGACCAAGCCGGCGTCTGTCCAATCTCCTGCCACTCAGAGCAGCTCTGCCTCCCCCAGCCCTGGACCCACCCCCTCTGCCTCCCCATCCCCAGCCACCTTGGGCCCTGGCAGTGCTGCCACCCCGTCACAGGGCGGCAACAATGCCAAGCGCCTGGCGGTGGCCAACGGACAGCCCACCTCCACCACCATTTCTTCCTCCACCGCTGGCGGCTCCGGCGCTGCCGGAAACGGCAGTGCAAGTAGTGGAGGCGGAGCCCAGGCGCCTCAGCAGCAACCACGCAACATGCCGAGAGAAGTGCCGCCGCGATTCCGCTGCCAGCAGGACCATAAAGTGCTACTGAAGAGGGGTCAGCCGCCACTGTCCTCCATGCTGCTGGGAGGGGGAGGAGGAGGGGATGGCCCCAATGCAAACATGGCTGCTGTCTCAGGTAAGTGTCACTAATGCTGAAAGTCACGTTTCGAATCGAGCCACAGGGTTCCCACAGTCCTTAAAAAGTCTGAAAGGACATTGAATTCATAAATCTAAAAGACGAGCGTTAATAAGTATCAAAAAGTCTGAAATCAGTCTTTGAACAGTCTTAAAAATGGGAAACATGGGAAGTACCATTTTAATTTAATATATAAATTTAATTGTTTTTTGTTTTGACATTACATTTAGAGCTGAAACTGAAGATCATTGATGCAAGTTGACTGCATCCAATCTTTGCAAATTGTTTCGATTCAGGTGCTGGTGCTGTTAAGTAGCAATTGAAGCTAATTATTTTATCTAATGTAAGCAATGAAAATGTTATTTTTTTCTAAAAAGCAAACCAATTAATTGTTCACTTAAGAGACCTGACTTATTTTCTCTTTTATGTATTTATTTCTTACCTCATTGATTGATATATCTATTCATAGCTTCATGCTTGATTAGTTCATAGCTGTAGCCCTAGTTGCATTGTTAAATCTCAAAAGAATTGGTAACATGAATTAAAAAACATATATATTATCCAAATGCCTCTTGCATTAACATCACAAAGATCAGGACTGCTGAACCAATAACACTCATATTTTGTGTTTGGTCAGGATGCTCAGAGCAGAGGATCTTCTTGCTGCAAGCTAGTTGTCACTTCCTTGGACAATATGGGGAAGTGCACATTAAGATTTGCGGCACGACTGAACTCGGCACAAATTTGGTTACTGTAAAATTGGTCTTACATCTGATTCCGAGTGGCATTAACAACATCCTAAAATAGTCTTAAACCTAACTTACCTTAAGCTGTAGGAACCTTGAGACTGAGTTATTTTATGAAAAGTGTACAATAAAGGTTTTAGGCTAGCAAACCAAGACTGTCCATTATTTTCGAATGCCGGGTGATTCATAGGTGCTCAGAGAGGCAATGGATTGGTCAAATCTTGTAAATAATCGGCACCTGGCTGTTTAGCTTAACTTGAAAACACTCACACTAGCTACAGGCGTTAGCACGAGTGTTAAGCCGTAGTTTGGCAGTAAACAAGCTGCATTGTGCGTCTGACTGTGGATGTTTGAGAGAAATTGCACAATTCTCTTGAAACCGATGGTTGTTGAGAAAACAATTTCAACCTTAAAAAAATGAGTGCTTGAAAAAGTACTTAAGTCTTTGACGCTTTTTGATTGAGGCTCCCTGTCTGTATGAACCCTACATTTAGAATCGATCAGTTCTGTTCAAAGATTATTTAGATAATTTCCTTTTGACCCTTAAAGTCTCTCTTTGCTTTTTTTAGATTCTGGTGCAGCTGCCTCCTCATTGGCCCTCACCTCATCATCAGTTGCTGCTTCTACTACTACTTCTAATTATGCAAATTCCATGTGGGGGTCGAGCTCAGGCAGCCAGGCCTCCTCTCAGGGCAGGGAGAAGGTGATCGTCGATGGCAACGACCTGGAGGAGTGGCCTAGCATCGCTGGCAGTGATGGGGGAGGAGCTTCGTTCACCGCGACTGGAGGGGGCGGCAGCAACAACGGAATGCCTGTGAACAGCATCAGTGCCTCTGGCAACCAATCCTCACCCACTTCCTCGTTCTCTTTGCCCAATGAATGTATGCAGTCGTCAAACGGCGTGGCGTGGGGGATGGCTGCCTCCCAGGGTCATCTTGGAGGAGGGAATACAGTAGCTGCAGCTGGGCCTCTGCTACAACAGCCCTCCTCACTTTCCAAAGCCTCCGCTGCTCCAGGGAGCCACGACGCCAGTGGCCCCATCGACGGCAGCAGCGGGATTCCAGGTGCCAACTTCAATCCAAATGCCAACCCTTCGGCCTGGCCTGCCCTGGTGCAGCAGGATGGCCCCGTCGCGGGGGAAGGAGGTCCGTCTTCCTTCCATCACCAGGGCCCCGGAGGGTCTTTGTCTGCCAACAACTCTGCTTCCCTGGGGCTGGGAGGCGGGGCGGTTTTATCTGTGAATCAATCAAGCACCCATCAGCGGCAACTTCACCAAATGCAATCCAGAGACAGAGAGATGGGAGGGGGGAAGTGGGACAGCGAATCAGCGGGACCAAAAATTGCAGGGGGAGAAGTGATCGGTGGAGGAATGGACCGTGGGGTGGGAGGAGGTGAGATGAGCGTGGGAGACCACAGCCTTGCCTCCTCGTGGAGAGGCCAGTCTTCTTTCCCTGCAGCTAACTCCAAAACAGGAGCTTCAAGGACTGATGGATGGGAGGGAGGAGGAGGTGGCACAGGGGGATTCGGCGCTGCTGAAGGGGATAATGGGACCTCGGGTTGGGGGTATCCGAGTTCCACCAGTGCGGTTAATGCGTGGGGCGGTTCTGGAACTGGGGGGAACAGTAGTCAAACCTCCGGGGTATCTCAGGGAGGGTGGGGGTCATCAGGAGGAGTTGGGGAGAGAGGTGGTGATTGGGGTGGGAGCTGCACTGGTATTGGTGGAGCTAATCCAGGAGGTGAGGGGGTGGGCGGAGCCTGCAGCAGCAACAGCAGCAGTAGTGGGGGCAGCACAGCTGGCAACCCCCCCGCCACTTCCTCCTCTTCATCAACAGCCACCACTTTGACCAGAGCTTGGGACAATCAGAAGGGAGAGAGTGAAACGGGGGAGTGGGGTGGGGGAGTAGACGGACAGGGAGCACAGGGAGGATCTTCCTCCAGTGGTGGAAATTCCAGAAACAGCAGTCACAGTCGTCCTCGTCGCCCTTCACCTAATGCTGAAGTTGCCTTACAGAACCTGCTCAGCCGGTCTGACCTGGACCCGCGGGTCCTGTCCAACACAGGCTGGGGCCAAACACAGATCCGACAAAACACGTCCTGGGACTTGGAAGAACATGGAGGACAGAGTAAATCGTCATCAGCTACATCGAAACACCCATCTTCTCAGTATGCTGGTGGCCCCAGGACTCTAGTCACTGATCCTATGGGTCCAGGGGTCAATCCGCCCCTGGTTCCCTCTGCTGGGTCCTCCGCAGAGGGCTGGGAGAGCAGCAGCAACAGTAGCAGTAGTGGGGCTTCTCTGCCCGGGAGAGCCCCACCACCTTCAGGCCCCAACATGAGGAATCTTGGCGTCTCACAATCTGGGCCAGTGACCACAACGGGACCTGGTATGGTGTCAGGGGTAATGCCAGGACACAGCCAGCAGGGGAAGGCTACAGGCTGGGGTGGAGGAGGGATGGGGGCTGGGGATGTCCAGCAGGGGAAGGGTTGGGGGACTGAGGAGTGGAGAGAAAGAGGAAACGGAGGAGGATGGGGTGATCTTGGACAACAGGATGATCCAGTGAGTGGAGGCTGGGGTGGAAATCAGGAGGAGAAAGGGACAGGAGCGTGGAAAGAGATGGGAGGAAACGGAGGAGGAGGAAGTGGGTGGGGATCGGGGCAGAAGGTCGGGGCAGGTAGGGACTGGGGAGAGCAACAGTCCAAATCAAATAGCGGAGGAGGGGGATGGGAGGATGAGAGGAAGAATGGAGGAGGAAACTCAGGTGGGGATTCAAGTGCGGGTGGTTGGGGGAGCTGGGACGATGGCGCTCCCCGCAGAACCTGGGGAGCAGGGGGCACAGGGGGAGGAGGAAGCGGAGGAGGAGGGGTGGGTGTTGTCGGGGGCATGGGGTCCAAACCCCATCAAAGTTGGAGCGGAGGAAACAAAATGCACCAGATGCCAAACAGCCAGTCGGGCTCCATCACAGGCCCGCAGGCACAACTGCAACAGCAACAATCACAGCCCCGCAATCAGCATCCACAGCGACAGCAAGCGTTGGACCAAGGGGCTATGCAAGGGGGCGGGGGGAGGAAACCCATCTCTCAAGCCCAGAATCAGAACCAAAGCTCAGGCTGGACCTCGGGGCCCATCCCTGGTGGCTCCGGAGGATGTGGAAGCGGATCTGAACCAAGTGGCTGGGAAGAACCCTCGCCACAGTCTATAAGCAGGAAGAACGAGATAGACGACGGGACATCAGCATGGGGAGACCCAACACATTACAACTACAAGCCGGTCAACCTGTGGGATAAAAACTGCGCCCCTGCTGGGCAGCAGCAGCCTCAGGCCCAGGCTCAGCCGCAGCAGCAACCGCAGCAGCAGCCGCCTCCGATACAGCAGCAGCCTAGCAGGCAGGCTGCAGGGCTCGGAGGTAACAGAGACTTCAACACTGGCCATGGACCTGGAAAATCTTCAGCTATTAGTAAGACACTACAAACTCAGGCTACATCCACATTATTCCATACTAAATTTAAGATCCATTAATAATGCTACATTTCAGCCTGGCAGCTTCACTAATGGGCATTTTAGCAGCAGGAAAACTGAGAGGTTTTTAATACTGTCCCCGTTTTATTTGGAAAACTCCAGTGCTTTGTTTTACTGTGGACTGGCAGAAATACAGGGGTTTAGAAACGCGGACACCCCTGCTTTCTGATTGGGCATTTCCTTCTCTGATTGGTCACGCCCAATACATAGGACCATTTTCTTGAAGAAAACATGCTTCATTAGCCTGTGCATATCTATGAACCTCGATTACCTGGCGTTATTTTGACATGGATAACAAATTACAACCGTTGCTGACTTTGTTTTCTCTGCTAGCAGCTGTTTTGCAGTTAAATTTTGCATTTTTTATTACGCCACTACTGCACTAGGCAAGCTAAAAATGTTCATATGGATAGTTATCATCTTTGCTTTAAGGCTCAGTCTTAAATTTGAAACAGAGTGGATGTAGCAAAATATAGTGCTTTAGAAAACGTCATAATGAAAAAAAACAGGCTTTAATTTTTGCTTTGCGTGAATTAAGCATGTTTTTAAATTCTTGTTAAAGATAGAGAAGATTGTGCTAAAACTATCATCAGGTAAATGAATCACAAGGATTAAGTAAAACCAAGCCCTTTCTCCACAGAGATGGCGCTGTAGAACCCCTACAAAGTCCCTTTTTTTTTACACATCCTTAACAAACAACAGCCATATCATGTCGCTCCAGTGTGTGATTTTAAACAGCATGCTGGCATCGCAAATGCGAAAGAGGCGAGACAGGTGTGACATGTAACACAACACCATCGGCTTATAGTATGACATATATGTGTCAGCAGCTTTTTATAAACAATAATAATGACATAACATGTCAATAACAATCATTTAGTGTTCCTGTTAGTGGCTGATCTCATCCTCTGCTCAGAGGGTAAGGAGCTCCTGGCAACATTGTTTTCACTATTTGTGGATGTTTGCGGCTGCTGTTCTACTTCTTTGATTTCGCCCCCTAGCTGCTACCAGCTGCTTGGCAAATCTCGTGCGGCAGGTCACATGCATAGCACGTCATCAAGATGTCATGTAAAAGGGACCTCTGCTGCTGGCTCAAAGGCGAGACGGCTTTGTCCCCTCATTCTGCAATTGCATGTTTTAGACAGCGGCGAGGCGGCATAACAGGCACGATATTCCTACCTTGAACAGGCAGACTAAAAGCAGCTACTAACATTGAATATGGAGATTACCGTAGCATTGCAATAGAGCACAAGGCATAGAACTGCAGTTGGTCGTGGTAATTTAATCAATCACTCGCACAGTGTAAAGGAAAAGCAAGTAATCATTTGTAGACAGTAAAATCTTCTGACAACAGTACACAAACAAATTTAATTTACAGAATACGTGTGTTTGCACTTGCAGGCTTTGTGCAAGTTTGTTTCTGAGTCAGCTGTGGTTTTCATCTTCTACCACAGAAAAGTTAACAACTCCAAAATGTACAACTACAGCTGCTGTGTTTTAGGAGAAATGTTGATTAAGTGTTTACAGATTAGCGTGGAAGTTGAGCATATCCGAATGACAACTGAGTCATGAGAGACAAGTCGTTTTTAAGCCAGCCACCTGCTTGCTATCTCTGCAGTTTCATCTCAAAACCACATAAATAGGAGTCAGCCACAGCACTTTAGCTTCATTGGGTGCGCCGACTGAGCACAGATGAGGTGAAAAAACATTTTCTGTCAGTGAATATTCTCTGGGCCATACTGTGACTGCAGACAAGATGCTGATTTTGGATCAGTGTGCCAGACTACAGCAAGCTGATAACTCAGCAAAAATGTAAAGAAGAGAGTTGCTATAAGACTTTCTGTAAATCACTTTTAAACTCCTGCACAATTGTTCACCTCCAGTTAACATCCACACCTGGTCAGACAACTACATAAACAAACCTTAGTGAAGACTTTGAACTGAGAGCAATAATTGTGTCCTTACTCAAAGATTCTCCACCATGTTGCTCATCTCAAATGTGTGTTGTCCATGTGCGTGTGTGTAGGTCCATCAGGTTGGGGTGGTACTTCTCCAACCAGTCCTACAGTAGACAACGGCACTGCAGCTTGGGGAAAGCCTACTGATGCCCCTACTGGCTGGGGAGACCCTGACGATGCTGGAGGAAAGACGACGGGCTGGGGAAATCCTTCTCCCAACCCCATCAAATCTGGTGAGAAAATCAAATCAAAATTAAAGCATATGGGGTGAAATGTTTGAATTGAAACACAGCTCTTACATGTGGGATGTCCATACAGTCTGATTTTTAGGATTGTGTTGCTTGTGCCTAAAGATATTTGAGTAATTGCATTTGGAACGTTTTTTCTGCTGCAGGTTCAAAGTCTATGCAAGATGGCTGGGGGGACAAAGAGGGCTCTGTGGCTGCCTCACGCCACTCAAGCTGGGAGGATGAGGAGGAGGGAGGTGGCATGTGGAACAGCGCCGGCTCCCAAGGAAGCGGCTCGTCTTGGGGACAGGGAAGCAATGGGGGCTGGGGACAGAGCCACCCTGGGAAGAAGCCCAGCAACAAGGTGGGTTACTGGGGCGGGAATATGAATTCTACAAAAGGAAAATAGCAAAAAAAATAAGATGCATTAGGAAAAAAAAATAAAAAACACAATGTTATGTGGGTAAATAAATCTTAAGGAGTTGTGCGGTTTTTAGAATCATGTAGAAAAAGTGAATGAAGGCATTGATGTATTTTATGCCATTACTTAGCCACTGTTTGATGCCATGGACATTTCCTGAAATGATCAAAGTTACTTAATGTTAACATACGAGGGCCACACGATTATGGCCAAAATGATTATCAGGATTATTTTGATTAATATTGAAATCACTATTAACACATTTTTCATTGATCTTAGGCACAAAATATTTGTATACTTCTGTCTTATCCAAATAAACAGAGAACTGCTTTCTCTTCCATGTTGTGCTGCATTCCCACTAAGTACAAATCTCTGCATCAAAATGAGACTGCTCCTTATTCACAGTGCATCTTCTAAAAACAAATTTAAATGAAAAATATACCTGAAATATAAGCTTACTAAAAATAAATGTACCATTACAGAATGCAACCAAATGAAAACAGTGTTTATCGGACACATATTTTTGGCCAAATGTGTATGGATTAGTTATTTTAGTCTGTCTAGTGGTCACAGTACTATGACACACTGTACAGCGAGATAAGATTTCAAACAACTAATCCAGAAACGTGCAGGCTGGCTGTTAGTTTAGGAAGTGCTTTATTTGAAATGCAGTGGAGCTTTCACACTTAAGACATCATTTCAAAACCATGTTCATTTAATTGTGTAAAGCAAAAATGCTGGATGACATTTAGCTTTACATTACATAAATGTTTACTGTAACATCATACATATTCAGTAATTCAGGTACATTGAATGAACCTGAAAATTCGAAGGTTATTTTCTATCGTCAGAGCAGCGCACTGTCCTGTGCAGCATGCATAGGAATGAAATGCAGTATAATACACTTGTATGCATTTCTTACTTACCATGACGGTCACTAAGTAAAGTGATAAAGTCGCCAAGCGCTGAAATGTCTGTCTGGACTCTGGGGCGAGGGGCTGAGCACATTTGCTGGGAATGGGTGTACTTGATTGACAAAATAAAAGACAAAACGGAAGCAATACTGACAGATTCGTCATGCAGTACAGAATTGTTTTATATACGAGTATTTATTTGAAAATCAAGGAAAGCCAAAACCATAATTGAAAATAAAATGCGATTAATCGCCCAGCCTGACATGAATCTATACTTTAATTTTCTTTTTTAAAATCCCTGTGAAACTTGTAAAATCTCTGTCTAATCACTTTGTATTTGTCTCTCAGGGTCCATTGAAGGCCAGCGGAGGAGACTCATGGATGAGCCCCATCAACAGACAGTTCTCTAACATGGGGCTGCTGGTACGAAAAAAAATCTCAAAGCATTTTACTCATCATTTGAGTGTGATTGTAGCAGGGCAATGTCAAAACCTTCCTCTTGGTTGCTTTGATTTGTTTTGTACCAACACGTTTATTAGTCAAAATATACAGGCACTGAGCAGTTTTTGTTTTTTTACCCCAAATGATGATGATGATTGTGTCCTTTCGTGCTGGACAGAATGATGATCCCAGCAGTCCAAACATCGATCTGGCTCCGGGTTCTCTCCAGGAGAAGAAGATGGATGCGGAGAAAAGAGGCATGGGGATGGGGATGGGCATGAACGATTACAATGGAGACATGAGGAAGGGAGGAAGAGGAGCAGGGGGAATGTCTTATCGTCCACCTGGTTCCAAAGAAGTGGCACCTGGGGACGCCGGGTCCTACTATGACAAGGTAATGTCACACTGCCTGCTCAGCAGCCTTTGTCTTGTACGTCTTTCTCATGTCTAGATAACATTTTGTCTTTTCTTACTGTTCTTTATCTCCTCTTGTGATTCTACCTCTTCTTCCTGGTCTGTTTCAACCCTCCCCCACCCCTCCTTCACCACCACTCACATTGGTCTCCCATTGGCTGTCACTGTGACAGCCCTTGCCTTTGACCAATCAGGATTGGTGCCTTGGGGAGGAGGGTCCTTGCTCTCTGTACTCACCACCCACTGTCTACAAGCCCCATTCCCTCTTCAACCACACTATTCCCTTTAGACAAGTAAGATAACTGCTCCTCTTGTTTCTGTCCCACCATTGTATTAGGTTCTTATAGTTTTCTGAAAGATAATCATAAAATTAAACCCCCCAAATCGTCCTTCCTGCAGGCTGTCATGCTCTGTGTAATCTGTGTGTTTTGTGATATATATATATATATATATATATATATATATATATATATATATATATATATATATATATATATATATATTCATATATATTGTGTTTCCACTGTTATGGCACCTCTGAGGTTTCTTTTCTTCAATCACAGGGTGGTCACAGTATCTTTGGCAGTAGCGGAGGGATGGCTCAGTCAAGACACCAGCCAAGTGTCCCACCCATAAATCAGTCCCCAGGGATAAGAGCGCAAGTGCCTCATCAGTTCCTGTCACCTCAGGTACTAATACTTTCGCTTGTATTGTGTGATTCTTCCCAGCTGTGTTTCACACTTGGCATTGACACAGGAAGTGTGTGGGTGGACTGTCAGTGTTGAACAGTTTATTTTTGCTGCTAAGTAAGTAATTAAAAGCAGAATTACTGACAGCAATTTGTAAGGTTGTTATTGTTATGACCAGCTTCTGTAAATGTAGATATCTGCTTTTGATGACATTTATAGCTCCATGCTTGGGTTTTGCCTGTGTCAAATTGTTCAAACAGTTTAACATGAAGAGCCAGAGCAGATAAGACTGATACACAGAATTATACCTACTTGACTCAGCAGTCGCTCCTGAGTGGAACATAATGACACTGTGTCCAAACAGAAAACTAGCTTCTGACAATTATCACGTTGCATCGTGTAACACTGGAGCCCTCTGTCAAACGTGCACTTCTGTTACATCATGTTAACAGACCACATAGCTAGCACCTGTGTGCTGGAGATCAGATTGGAGATGTAAGCACTTACTAGATGAATGAGTAGCCAACTTGTCTTCCTGCATTTGTAACTTTGCTTTTTAAAACAGAAAACAAGTTTTATATTGCAATATTTACTGGAAATGATGAACTATAAAGCCAACAGCAAGAAGCCTGGCTTGTTATCAGTTAAGGTTATTTACTAAAAGCTTTCAGCTCCCTGGTGATCTACCTGCAGCCAGCTGACATCTACGTTGTTTTTTTTTGTAGTGAAATAAGGAGGTATCTGCAAATATTTCCTCTTTCAACTTCATGAATCAGCCACTCCTCGTCCACTGCGGTGCTTTCAAAGCAAGCGACAGGTAGCCTATAAATAGAGGCCGCCTGACAAAAGTTCAGCTCAAAATGGTGCCTGCATCTTCCTTCATCAGCTTGTGATCCAAAATGTCGCCCTTCTTGTGCAGTCGTTTTTGAGAGACTGCACCATGTCCCATCTCCTCACCACCCAAAACAACACGTGAACTTTCTTGTAAACAAACACAGTGTGTGCAGCTCTGCTCCTCCCACTTCTACTGAAACTTGATCTCCTTCACTGTTGCCATGCTCGGCTCACGGCTTGTAAGACACCTACTGACCTCCATTAGCCAGTTTATTAAAAAACACAATATTGTGTTCACCACATTGTAATATTGCTGATTACTAATGCAGTACTAGCTGGATTTAGCCTGTGATGCTTGCGGCAAAAGTTGCTCATGTATACTACATTCTATTTGCGAGAATGTGTCATAATGACAAATAAGGGATTACGTCTAGCTCACCTGGTAGAGTGTGCACCCCATATAGTCAGCCGCCTGGGTTGACACCCACCCATGGCCCCTTTGCTGCATGTCATCCCCCCCTCTCTCTCCTACCGTTACTGTCAATCTTCAGCTGTCCCATCAATAAGTCAAAAACAACAAAAAAAAAAATCCAGAAAGAAAAGATGAATAAAATCAAATAGTCAAAACTGGAAATTGACCCAACTTTACTCCATGCACTAGTTGTCCACATATTGGAGTTGAAAACTTGCTGTGAGGCAATGGTGGAAATTGACTCCAGTGTGCGATTAACACATATAACCAGATCATGCATGAGGTCGAGTGTTAACTTCACAGACTTGTCTTAGTGCAGTCAACTTTCTGACACAGTGTCTATGTTCTGTCTATAAACTCACACAGTGGTCTGCTGGCTTTGTGCATTGCATCTATTACTCAACGTTTCCCTAGAGTGCAGAATCTCTCTTTAGGACAATATTGATCATGGGTTATTTTGCTTCCTTTTAAAGAATACAAAGTCAAACACACATCTTGAATCAATTTCATTTGGTCACTTGGGTCGAGACCCTTGTTAACGCCAGCTAATGAGAACATGAAAGAGAATCAATGTTTAATTGAGGAGAGGCGGTAAGCTAATGTGGTTGCTAGTGGTTACAGCAGCGCAGGGTTTCTGTGGTAACAGGTGTGCCTGCCTGTCGTCGTTTCTGTCTCCAGGTGCCAGGCTCCGTGCTGAAGCAGATGCCCCCTCCCAGCGGGAGCGTAGGGGGTGTTGGCGGCGTGGGAGGAGTGGCAGGAGTCGGGGGAGGTGTGTTCCCTGCACAGCTGTCCCCCCAGCATATTGCCATGCTCAGCAGCATCTACCCACCTCACATCCAGTTTCAGCTGGTGAGAAGCAAAAATATATCTCTGAAATTCACTGCAGAGTTCCAGGTCTGATGAGTCTGGAAGCACATGGAGAATGTGGTGTTTGGAAATTTCACAAAAATCTATAGAAAAGAAAGACATTTTTAAATACTTTTTGCTTGCACATTGTTTGTGTATAGATATACAATTCATGTCAACAAATGTTGTCAACATTTTCTTCATATCAGGAGGGGTGTAAAATACTTAAATTATACTCGACACTAGGTGTGTGCCTTATATCATTCACAATAGTAACCAGTCTAATTATATGTAAAAACAATTGTCATGATAATGGCAAGATTTTTGACGTGTTGACATAATGCAGGGTTCTCGCAAATCCTTAAAAGGTCTGAAAAGGCATTGAATTCATTTATATTAAAATAACACCTTAAAATGTAAAATGTCTAAAGTCAATCTTTCTGTCTTAAAAATGCTGTGAAATAAGAACTAGGATATTGCCATTTTTTTGATGGTAGTGTCTGTTTTTTAATTAATTGACTCAATGCCTCTCGCATTAACTTTAGGTTAGAAGAAAGTTTTAATATTTTTTTCAACATTTGTCTGACTTTATTTTGACATGTTAAAATCAACACTTGGGTAAGTGGCCTTACAAAAATCGGAAATAACTTCAAAAATCTTTAATCAAACTTGCCTGAAGCCACAGTAACTCTGTAATGACGTCTTAATGTTACATAAGGCAATGAGCATGGCTGAAAGTGAAATTGCCACGGGCCCTGTGGTGGAAGAATTAAATTCCAAAAAGGGCAGCAAATCTGTAGATCAGTGGCATCTTTAAGCCTTGTTTTGTTTTTAATGAAAATTTGAAGTAAAAACATCATATTTATGCTGACGGATAATGAATTTTGTTGCAATTGTGTGTTCTTGGAATTAACAAACTATTTTTCCGTTTTTTGTTATATCATCAAGAATATAATTTTCACAAAAATAACCTAAAATATTTGGATATTCTTTCTGGCTCATATCGCCCACCCCTATTTAACAACCACAAAATCCTTGAAATCATATCGAGCAATTAGGTAAAAAAAAAATATGTTGTTTGGAAATTGAAAGTGTGTAGGAACCCTGCTATCATCAGATGGCTTCAGAAATTATTGTCATGGTACAATCTCACCTATTTTAAACTACAAGATCCTGTTACACAAATGTGGATTTTGCTGGTGAAACAAACTCGCTACAGCTCTGACTCATTGCTCAAATATTTAGATGATGATGGTTTTATTCCAGTGGAACCAAAACTGGGTCTACAGTTGATCTGTGGGTTTGTTAGTGCAAAATAGGTTGTTGTTTTTTTGTCTCTGTTGCTGTCTCACTCCTTTGTTTCTGTTTCATTCTGTCCGTGTTTGTTCAGGCTTGTCAGCTTCTGCTCCAGCAGCAGCAGCAGCCACAACAGCAGCAACAGCAGCTACTGCAAAACCAGAGGAAGTTCACACCAAACGTGCGGCAGCAGGCTGATCCTCATCAGGTACACACAGTCAAACCATGTTGCTCCATCCTTGTCACCTCATCACTTCCTTGATCAGCTGCTGACTGTTTTGCTTATTTTTTTTTCTCCTCTCAGCTGGCCAGGATCATGGCGGTGCTCCAGCAGCAGAGGCAGCAGCAGCAGGTCGGGGGCTTAGGCGGCAGCTCCAAACTCTCCCCCTCCCACCATGGTGGAGGTGTCGCAGGGGGTCCCAAACTGCCCGGGGCTGATCCCCTGCCCCATCCAGGCCTGGCGGGATCAGTGGCTGACCTGCATCAGAAAACTCTCGGACCATATTCCGGTGAGCACTTGCTCCTTGACCAGTCAGAAACTCACTCCAATGTAGTGTGTGTGCACTACATTTCCCAGAGATCACTTCATAATCAGCTTAGTACTGTGAAATATTTTTTAACTAACTTTACTGTTCATGAATTTAGAGGAAGTTGACATGATATTTTCATGTAGCACCGACTATAAAAAATAATGATCCTCTTCATGTTTCCCCCTGTTCACTATGTCTCCACCTGAAAGCAGGGTTTGGTTCTGGGGTGAACCTCCCGGGTCTGGACCTGGGCGGCTCT
The DNA here is from genome assembly GCF_026936395.1 of Plectropomus leopardus. Classification (NCBI taxonomy): domain Eukaryota; kingdom Metazoa; phylum Chordata; class Actinopteri; order Perciformes; family Serranidae; genus Plectropomus; species Plectropomus leopardus. Next base: position 21,887,278 of record NC_142194.1, on the reverse strand, counting down.
ATAGTGGGGGGGCCTGGGGGCATGAAGGACCTCGGGATTCAGCAGTCCCGCTTCAAATGGATGATGGAGGGACACTCTTCTCCAGACACCTCCTCACCTGAGAACGCATTCCACAAAAATGGTGAGAAGCTTATTAAGTTAGAATTAGGGTTGTGACATATTATTGGCTCAAAATGAGGCAGAGGTGGTACCATACTATCACGTGCGCTGTGGTGTCAGCAGAAGAAACACATTATAGGCGTTCTAATAATTATTTGTGTGTGAAGTGATTTTGGGGACACTACACTGTTTAAGAGTGAAGTTATTGAATATTGTTGTAGTGCATCTTTTCGGTGATGCACCTTATAGAAGGCCCCTGTGCGCTCATCTCGCAGCCGGCTGCACATCGAGAGCAACATTATTTGTCCAACTCAAAGGAGGGCTTATTTTGATGAAATGTAGGATTCAGCTTACAGTAGGAAAAAGGTGTTGTTTGTGTTTTAACGATGTTTTGCTTATGAGCTGTTAATCCAGGAAGTTTGAGTCTGTGAGTATCTTTCCGACCTTACTGAGCTGCATAGAGCTGCATTCAGAAACACCGATTTCCATTTTCAGCTGAGTTTGCAAAGCTGTTTTCACACTGCTGCCAGTAACCTCCCTGATAACCACTGATCTGCAAGAGGGTTTCCCCTAAAAGCAAAGTGTTTTTAAAAGCAGCTGCTGCTGCTGCTGCGGTCTATGGCTGCGATAGAGGGAAGGTGTTTTTGTGTACACTGGCAGAAGTGCGAGCTAGCTTGTAGCTGCATACTGTAGCAAAACCACAGAAATTACCAAAGATTTTTACATATGTGAAATATTTACCATTGGAGTTTGGTGGAAATGTTTTCCCTGGCCCAGTTTTTCTTCTGGTTGTCCTTTTAAGTCATTAGCACAGTAACTTTGGGTAGGCTATTCAGACCAACATCATCTGCCCCTCCATCTTGTCTTCTGTCTGCTATCATAATGCCAGCTATTTTATCGGCCAAAGCCAGGCTGCAACCACCAGAAGTTCATGACGATGAACCCGGCACACAGCAGAGTTCAGCAAAATCGGGCTGTGTTCATGTAGGTGAAAGCTGCCTTATACCAATACAGCCTTGTTGGAAACTACCACCATTTACTCATCGAAATGACTAGACAGCAAGTGAACACTTGGTGGTGTGAAAGCAGCTCAAGTGCCAGCTGGCCATTTAAAATGAAAATAACCTCATCAGCTTTCTTTTGCATTTATATAGCTGGTACCTTCTTTGCTGCCACCCAGTCAACAGGAGACAGCTCGTTTCTTTTTTTTTTACTTTGGCGCGTTTTGGCAGCACCTTTTCTGGTGCACCTTGCTGATGATGACACTGTGCCTCCACATTTCCAGGCATAATGCCGCCATTGCAGTTGCAAATGACAGAAATCAACCAAGTGCTGTGCTTGTTAGAAAAAGTCACATCCATAAAGACTCTCTGCAGAGTTTTGTTAAGAGCTGTATGCAGGGAGAATTTTTAAAATTCTATATGTAGGAAAAACCCAGATATACCATGTGACAGTAGAAATGTGTCCACTGGTAGAGACTGGACGATACCATGACTACCGCAGGAGCTTTTTCTGGTAGGCTTCATAGCAAGTAAAGGCTGGATTCACAAGATCAGGCGAGAATCCCGCCCTGGGTTGGTAACGTGATTTGGTCAGACATGGAGGAGGACTTTGTAAATGCATAAACCTGAAATGAATGTTTTCAGGAACGTTGAAGCTTCCTTTTAATATCATTTTAGTTTTGAGCCTTTTGTTTTTAACTCAAGTATTGTCTCATTTGAGGCAGTTGTTTTTTTGTTTCTATGAAAGTTCTAAATAAAAGCAGATCAAATGTGTAGAAGGATGATGTGGTTATTTTAAACCATGTTTTAATTGAACTTACAGAACGGTTATGTGATATATGCTGTTACTGTGATTTAAATCTACATATATCGTGATAGATGATTTTGGCGACATTACTCACCTCTACTGATAATAATGTTTGATAAGTCTTATAATCAAAGGGTGTTGAGGCAGATAGTGTCAATGGGATTAGCTGTCAGGTCACATATTAGTGAGCCTATCTGGTATTCAGTGATGTAACATACATTATCATCACCTTCCAGGTCCTGTCACCCCCATGAAGATGCCAGGGGGCTCGCCCTACTCTCAGTATGACATGATGGTTGGAGACGGGCTGGGCGACAACTGGCATCGTACCCCTGGCAACAAGATGGGTTCCAAGCCTCCCACCACGGCCAGCTGGCCCCCCGGTTAGTGAAAGTTTATAGTTCAAGTGATAACCTCAGCTAGAGGAGCGGACAAGGATTCAAATAATCCAAAAAAAAAGGAAAAAATGGTCTTTAACACACCAAGTGTGTGTTTCTTCTTCAGAGTTCCAGCCTGGTGTGCCCTGGAAGGGAATCGACCGTGTCGACCCTGAATCTGACCCTTACATGACCCCAGGGAGCATGATGGGAAACGCAGTGTCCCCCAACCTCAATGATACTGAGCACCAGTTGTTACAAGACAATACTGGTAAGTATTTCACAGCCGCCTCATTAGCCCATTCATAAAGTTTGTCACTATATATAGCAGTAGGTTGGTTAATTAATCTTGTTAATTTCATAGTTTGTAGTCTTGTACCACAAGAAATGATTCTGTTTATTGGAATAGTCGTCAGCCTTTTGGGTTTTTTGCATTGGTCGATGCCTTTTGTTTGCAGATTCCACCCCTCCCCTCAACACCTTGCTGCCTTCACCTGGTGCCTGGCCCTACAGTGCCTCAGACAGTCCCCTCAACAACGCACACAACTCAGGTAATTAAAACTCAAAAACTCATTCCTTCAAGCTTGAGAATTTGCAATGCTGAAAACTGTATGCCAGAGGCAGTATTATAAAGTAATACAGTCATTTGATATAGACACAATCAGAATCAGAAATACTTTATTGATCCCTGGGGGGAAATTGTGTTTCGTTACAGTTGCTCTGATGCCAAGCATAGAGAATTATAGCAAGTAGAAATAAGTACAGGCACATGTATATAACAATGTAAATGTAAAAATAGAAATTAAGTAATAGTAAGCAATAAGAACAATATGTAAATATTTTTTTAAAAAAAGTAAAGTATGTATAATATGCTGAGTATGTAAGTGTGTAGAAATATAAATGTGAAGAAATACAGTAATAGACAATTAGCACTTTAAGCTTATACTAAGTGTGTTAGACAATTAGCCTTATGCTACAATACAATATATGAAACTTGTATCAGTTCAGAATATTAAAAAAAATCAGTATGTGTGCAATGCTACAATGAACAACAGGGATACACATAGGTTAGAATATATACATATACAATATACAGTATAATGTGTCAAATGTAAAATATAGCTTACATTCAAGAATTGGAAGAATATTGCGCATCTGAATAATTGCACAGAGGATTGCTGCAGTTGAAATATAGCACCAAATACTGTAGTTCAGACAGTGATAAAAAAAAAAGAATTATTGCAAGTATTATAAATAAATGATGGAATTTTGATTGCAGATGTGTGAATTAAGTCCAAGTGTCAGTCTGTTAACTCAGAGTGTCAGACACTCTGAGGGAGGAGTTACACAGTTACACAGACTTCCAGTGGCGCTCTGTGGTGCATCTCAGGAGAATCAGTTTATAGAGTGAGGGGCCGAGGGCTTCTTCTTCAGGCGTGGGCATCATGGCGTCTTAATTATACTCTGTGGCATCGCAGTTTAGAGCTTTATCTTATACTCTTTTGCCTTTGTCCTAACTGTTAAATTGTTCTTGACCCTCATTCCCTTTAATGTAACCTCACAGCAAAGTACACAGACTACAAGACCAGCTGGCCCCCAGAGCCTATCGGACACAAGTCCTGGAAAGCTAACCGGGGCAGCAGCCAGAACCAGCTGTCCCGCCCACCTCCAGGACTAGCCAGTCAAAAGCAGCCATCGCCTTCCCCTTGGTCTGGTGGAGCCCCTCGACTGGCTGGCAGAGGCTGGGGCGGTGGCTCAAGCACCACTGGTAATTCCCTCACGCATTTTTGGGTTTTAGGTTGACTGTCTGTCCCATTCTCCCGAACACGAAATCCACTTGGACTTAATGATGAATTGATTAGATTTTGGTGGTCAAACATCAAGGTCACTGTGACCTTGATGTTTGACCACCTTGAGTCAAGGTTGAACTGAATAGAACTTGGTGGTCATGGGTCAAAGATTGTTGTCCGTTCCATTCTTGTAAACGCAATATCTACAGATTGCCTTGAGGGAATTTCCTTAAATTTGGCACAAATGTTAACGTGGACTCAACGATGAACTGATTAAAATTTGGCGGTCATAGGTCATTGTGACCTCACAAAAAATGGTTTTGGCCATAATTCAGGGATTCATATGCTAATTATCCATAGCCGATTTGAAGCACTGCCAGTGTCATGGCCACAAATAACTTTGACAGACATGGATTTACACTAACTGGACCTTGACCGTTTCACAGAGACATAAAACCGTGAGGGGTAATCTTAGTTCATGTTGTTTTAGTGTCCCTTCTGATCCAGTCACCGTGCTTTTTGAAATATTCAACTGTTTTGAATGTGCACAGCAGATAAAACGACCTGCTCTGATTTCTGAGAAACAACACAGTGCTCTTTTGAACTTAAGAGTCCATTTATATTTGATTTGGAAGAGAAGCTGAGCCTCGGCTGAAGCAGCAGGAAAAGTTATTCATCATTCATTACATTTGAGAAGCCGAGGGGGAAAAACAGAGTTGGATTGTGTTTACAAGGAATGTGGAAAACTCTCACATTTCTTTTTCTGTTTGCTCTCTCTCTGCAGCCTCGACCTGGAGTGACGGCAGCTCTCGGGAAAGCTGCTGGTTGGTGCTCAGCAACCTCACACCACAGGTAGACACACGAGACACATGCAACAAAAACAACTACTGTGGGGGAAAACAGATTTTTTTTAGTTAGGTTTTAACATGTTTGTAAATGTCTAGAGTTGTAGCTGTTGTAATACTGCTCGGTTGCCTTTGTTAATTGCACTTTGTACAAAAACATTTCCACATTTCATTCTTCCGTTTAAGTTCACTGTTGTCCACTTTTTATATTTGTGCAGATCGATGGCTCCACTCTGAGGACCATCTGCATGCAGCATGGCCCTCTGCTGACCTTTCACCTTGGCCTGACCCAGGGCACCGCTTTGATTCGCTACAGCTCCAAACAGGAGGCAGCCAAGGCCCAGAGCGCACTCCACATGTAAGCCTCAGTGTGTTGTTTTAATATCTTTATAATTATGACCAATATGTAAGTGACACCAGTATCCTCTAAAGCTCACTAATTTAAACATTTGTTACAAAACCTGAAGTGTCATTTTTACACTTTGTCTTTGTACGGATCATTAGGGCTAGACCCAAATATTTGGTCATTCAAATATTCGTTAATTGGGTAGGCGTTCGGTTTTCAATTGAATAAATAGAAAGAACTTTGTTGGGTTATTGAGTAGTTTGTAGGTCTTTAATAATTTGTCCATGACAATAAAAATTGTCACAATCTGTGTAATGTCACAAAACGTGCACAGAAAGGTCATTGAACCCAGCACCTCGGGGGTTTGTAATGCCTTTAATCAGACCCCCTGCCGGGATTTCATGATGATGCAATCACAACGATTCCCACAAAATCAATCAATCCCCGTGAATTCTGCATGGCCTTGCAATTTTGTCAAATCACCGCAACTCTGACTCATTTCGTTGTACAGCTGCACACAGCATATTGGCCCGCTCAGCCCCTCTCTTTCTTTTTCTGCATTTCATTTTGTTGCATTCAAGCTCTGTTCAGTAAAATGAGGGGAAATTAAAAAGTTCTCACTATGTGTTCAATGTAATCTGTAAAATGTAGTTTTTGGTGAGAAACTTGAATAAATATTGCTGTTTAAAGTATAGGGACATCAACAACACTTTTTAAAAAATGTAAACGTCTGTGTGTCCCTTTGTATTATTCCATTTCCCCTCTCTGAATTCTGAGTTTCAGATTTCAGAATCAGTGCATCCCTATTGACAGATGATCAATAAATTGATTGAATCCATTAAAATAGAATAAAAATGTCACAAAAACAATCAGTTGTACCACAATGATAATTTGTATTACGTGTTTTACAGTATAATTTATTGTGGAAATTGCTCATTGTTTGATCAGATGGATTGTTCTCACTAATCACTAAAACCATTTTTTAAAGACTCGTACACAGTTCAGGTGTGACTGACAGGCCTTTTTGTTTGCCTCAGGTGTGTTCTGGGTAACACCACCATCTTGGCGGAGTTTGTGAGCGAGGAGGATGTGGCCCGCTACATTGCACATTCCCAGGCAGGAGGAGCAGGGAGTGGAGGAACCACAGCCAGCTCTGCAGGCTCGGGGCCCACCACGTCCTCCGCAGTGGGGGCCAACAGCAACGGAGGGAGCTGCGAGAGAGGTGGAGCAGGAGTCAGCGGCGGCGGGGGAGGAGGAGGAGTAGAAGGAGGTTCCACAGCTGCAGGAGCAGGAAACGGAGGAGGCGGGCCTTCCAGCTCCGGGTGGCAGAGTCTGGACAGCACAGGCAGCTCATCGGACCAGGCTGCCACCCAGGGGCCCGGGCTGGGCATCTTTGCCCAGTGGAGCAGCAACGGGACCGCGGTGGGCGGGGCGGGAGGTGTGGAGGCCGGAAGGCAGGGTCTGTGGGGGGGCATGGGGGGGATGAGCGGGGCAGGGTACCCCAGCAGTAGCCTCTGGGGTTCCCCGGCGCTTGAGGATCGTCACCAGATGGGCAGCCCCGCCTCACTGCTGCCAGGGGACCTGCTGGGCGGGGGGGCTGACTCCATCTGAGGGGCCGACTGACACATTTTACACCCAAGTTGTAATACACATGTCACACTCTGTATTTATTTACACGTAGAGCGGTGACATGAATTAAAGCTACACTGGTCATACAACACACAGAGGCTACATGCAGTACATTATACACACGTCATTCTCACACATTAAACCGCTTAACTTTAAATGAAGTCAACAGTAAAACTTGAACCGGGGAAAAAGGTGAAATCCATTAAACTCTTTCAACTGGATAGCTCTTTGTCTTTTTACTCCAAAATCCCACCGTCTGCATTCAGAGACCCGATCACTCAGGCATGCACTGTAGACAGGCTCAGCCAGAGTCGTACAAGTTTAGCTATTGCTGTTTTTAGTGTGCCACAATTTATTTTCTTTTGTATTACTATTTAATGGTCGAATCTCAAAAAAAAAAAAATTTCAGACTTGCAGACTGAGCCCTCGTAGACCTGGCTGGCGTACAATAAGTTCTCACGTTTGGAAGCTTGAGAGTGGGGAAGGATCTGTAGGAAATTTGGGACTGCGCCACACTACTGAGTCAAACGGACGATCAGCGACCTTTGAGATCTGGAGAGCGTTTTTAGTCGGTACCGACATCAACATGGGACCCAGGGTAAAAAAAAAAAAAAGTCAAAACAGAATTAGCCAAACTTGCACTATATGCCTCTGGGTTTGTTGTTGACACATCCTCCACAAATCCCTCCATTTTTTGAAAACAGAGCTACAACACAACTACACAGGACGACTAAATGTTACAACAGCAGTGGCCTTGGCTCCCAACCAGCGGCCGCCCGCCCGCCATGTCAGCAGCCTTCACACCTTCTCATCAGTTACACACTGCTCTTATATTTGACAAGCAAAATTGTATCTCCTCGTCGATGTACGTCGGTTGTTTATCATTTTCTGTTTTAAAAGAAACGTGTGAAACTTTGTGGAAATTCAGAGATGTCCTTTTTTTTTTTTTTTTTTTTTTTTTTTCCCTTCAAACACTGACCTCGCTATTGTATTTTTTCTTACTCAAGAAATCAAGTTGGTTATTCTATATTGTCATGATGTTAATGATGATCACTTATTTACTCGCTGTACAAGGTGCCCTCCTGCCTGCCTGTGTGTGCATGAAAGGAGTGAAGACCGAATGGAGGAGGATGCGATGAAGATAATGATGATGATATCGGGAGTGTCTGTGTTAATTGCTACAACGTTGAATGTTTTTTTTTTTCTTTTTTTTTGTTTTTTTTGTCCATGAGATATTTATGAGATGTGTGTTTGTGTGTGTGTGTGTGTGTGTGTGTGAGCGTGTGTGTGTGTGCGCTTGTGCGTGTGCATGTGTGCTTCTGAACACTTATCTGCTCCAGTCAGGGAAGTGAATCGATGTTAATCTGACAGCTTACATTTGAGAGAAAAGGTGTGCGTGTGTACTCACGTTTGCGTGACTGTCTGGATATTGTGATAGCTAAAAAGTTCAAAAACATTGGCACTATTGCATATGTCTCTTAAGTTGTGTTTTTTTAGCAGCATTTTTTTCCTGTTTTTTTTTTTTTTTCTTCCAAATGCAATAAGAGAATATTTTGTTTTAAGATGCAGCAACCAACTGAAGGCATTTCTATTAAAGATGCCAAATCCTACCATACCAAGCTGAGCTGGAACAGTGTTTTACAGACACGTTAAAGACATTACCTGTTATGTTTTACTGTTTGTTTTTTTGTTATTATGTATCAATTTAAATTAAGTCAGTCTTTATTATCACTCCTGTTCAGGATGTTTTCATTTATTTCAGATGTTACAAAAGGAGAGGAAATTAATTTAAAGCAGAAAAGAACAAGATAATAAAGGTTGAATTGAAGTCTGTAGTGTTTTGTGGTTTGATGTGATGAGTCGTCGACCTTCAGGATGTCAGGTATTCATATTTTCTTTTTGCTGTTTCAGGTGAAATGCCAAATATCTAATGAATTCACGTGTTATCCCTGTGCCGTGGGACTGTGAAGTCAGTCACTGTCAGGCAATGCTGCATTGTTACACGCACAGTAAATGGAGCAGGTCGATGAGTCTGTTTCTTGCAGATTCTAAAACTTCCCTGCACTTGTCAGCAGTGCTAGAAAAGCTAATGTGAGGCTGAACGCTGCATAAGTCTGGAGCAGTCCCTGATTTATTCCCCTGATCGCTCTGACTTGTTTTTATGTGTATCGCTGCTTCATGTTTTTGTGTTGTCCTTCCGTCTCATTCTCGTCAACACAATATCTCAAGAATGCCTTGAGGGATTTTTTTTTTCAAATTTTGTATAAACGTTCGCTTTCACTCAAGAATGAATAACTGGGAGTAGGAACCGGATGGTCAAAGATCAAGGTCACCATGACCCCCATCTGTCTCTTTCTCGTGAATGCCATCTCATTAAACACCTTGACTTTTTTTTTTCTCAAATTTGGCACAAAGGTCATTTTGACCTCAGAAAATATGTTTTGGGGCATAACTCCAGAATTCACTCACTAATTAAGACAAAATTTCCCACAAATGTCCTATAAAATAAAATGATGAAGTGATGACATTTTATAATCCAAAAGGTCAAAGGTTAATTTCAGTGTGACATCATAATATTGCGCAAAAACAAAACTCAACCTCATAACAGGAATGAAACAGGAGACATTTGGTCAGACACTGAATTGGTGACACTAATCTCGAAACTGTGCTGATATTGTAGATCTTCTGTGCTGCTGGGGGGAAGATGTGTGTGAAGGAGACGTGTTTTCACAGACGTGGATGTAAACTGTACTTGACTGGTGTGCAAAGACATACAACTGGTAATTCAAGTTTCTGTTTAAACTTCAAAGTAGTAGTGAAACAGTTACATTGCAGAAAAGAATCTTTCATCAGTTCCTCTTTGTTTTACTGCTTTAGAAAAGAGTCATTTTGGTTCCTAAAAATCAATTGCCCTGGATTTAAAAAAAAAAAAAAAGAAATTTCATAATTTGTGATAAATGCTGCGCACAAAAGGAACTCGTGAGCTTGTGTTTACGACATGGAAAGTCTTGTACACAAAGTCATACAAATAGTCTCTTCTTGAGAACACAGTAAACACAACCCAATTGTAACGCAGCAACGAGCCCTTTACAACCTTAGCCAATCACAGCCTGACTGGTCAAACACAAATTTCTGTTAATAAAGCTTATTTTCATTATTTTGAATTTTAAAAGTCTACACAAAAATAAATAACAGCAAAAGTCAAATGAGAGCTGACTATGAATACATCATATACTGTAATTGATGATATTTTTAGAACAATGATTTATTGTTCATAGGATGTGTGATACTTGACGATATAAACATTGACAAAATGAGTCCATGTGCATTTCCTGTTGGAATGTTTGTAAATGCAGTAGCTGACAAAGGTAAATAAAATAAAATATTTTGCTTGAACCTATCAGTCTTTTTTTTAAATAGTTTTCTTGGGTAGCGGACAGGAAGTGAACAGGGCCCAAAGGGACCGAGGTTGTTGTCTGAGCAACTCAGGCGCAAGCGCAGCATCTTATTTGCGTTTTAGACTTTTCAGGAAAATTTCACCCCTAGAAAACTGAGAGATCACAACAAAACAACCACCTTATCTATGGCTGTAACCTGGTGAGATATTAGCAGAAGGAAACACAATTTTGCTGTTGAAAGATACATTTAAAATGTTTCTCCTGATAAATGTTTTCATGACAAATTAGGCTAGCTGTTAAGCTAGCAAAGCTAAGCCGCCTTAGCCTTTTTCTCTATGCTTTTAACACCTCATAGTGATGCTTTTAACTTATTTTGGTTATAAAAACGTACGTATGCTGGTAAAAAGATGTCTTTGAGTTTTATATTTTACTTGCAGTGAGTCAGAGCATCTAGTTTTAGTCCAACAGACGTGAAATTGATTAGCCTTCAACTTCTGTGCAAGTTTAGGAAACGGTGCCACTACTTTGAACTCCGTTAGGGACTGTTGTTTATTTATCAGAGGATGGGAGTGGCTGTGGTATGACTTGTTTTATTTTTTAACCTGAAGCCCCAAATTTTCCTTAGCCTCCCAAAGTGATTTGGGGAAAATGTATGACTTTATCTTTACCACAACTTAGCTGTTCAGAAAAAAAAAATCCTGACCTTCTGGTGTTTGTAAGTCAAAATTTGAAGAGGAAATCCCAGTGGGGGGAAAAAACAAGGTTTTTCACTCATACATGCTGATTGGTTTGTAAAAATGCCAAACTTTAAAGGAGTGTTTTTGATGAAATATCTAAACTATTTTAAGCTCGGATTTGTTTATGATGTTTGGGGTTTTTTTCTGACTTAAGCTTTTGCCTCACATTATGTGTTCAAGGACTGTTTGAAATTTGAAAAAACCTATGATAACTTCCTGACCATGATGAATTGTGTAATTAAGGTGATTTTTTTTAAAGAAAATGTGATTATTAAAATGAATGCAAAATACACCAATTTAAAGTTGTATGCCCCCCTCCCCCAAAGCTAAAATAAAAAACATAAGTCCTTTCCCAGTGCTAAGAAATTATTTGACATGCCTCCCCCTTTTTGCACCACCACCTCCCCTCACATAAATAATGAACAGTCCCTCAAAGAGTGTGATAAAGTCACTCATATTAAGCAGCTTCGACATGTTGTTATCCTTTTCTTATTTGTTGCTCATTTAGTTATTATAAGCAACAAAACATAACTTTAATCAACAGTTTTTGTAATGGGGCTGCAGTTTGTTGTTACTAATGCGTAAGGGACTGTCCGTTTCTTGTGAGAGTGGAGGGGGTGGTGCAAAAAGGGGGAGGCATGTCATTGAGTAAGTACTGGGGAGGGGCCTGTGGTTTTGTTTGTTTGTTTGTTTCAATTCAGTTTCTACTTCTTTACAATTTTACAAACATAAACTGTTAATAAAGCCCCTTATAATTTATTTGCATGCGCATTAATTCACAACAACAACTTACTCTGTGCCTCTCTACGCCTCAATACCTGACAGCTTAGTTCAGAAGCTAACTGCTGCTGCATGAATCTGCAATATCTGAACATGCTAGCATGTTAGCATGCTAATTAGCTACCTCATTCAAAATATGACAAAATCTGAGTATGCAGTAAAACTGTATTTTTACTCTGAGATTATGATAGACTGAAACATTACTGTGGTAAATGGTAATGTACATATAGATCAACTTTGGGGCATCCAACTTTAAATGGCTGTATTATTTTAATGCAAATTTTTAAAAATAGCCAACATTACACAATTCATCACGGCCTGAAGCTGTAAAAACAGAAATTATCATCGAATTTTTCACATTTCCAACAGTCTTTGGACACATTATGTGCGACAAATGCTCCTGTCAGAAAACCCCAACATAACCACGCAAAAAAAAGAAGTCACATCCAAAGTTCCCCCCTCTTCTTATGAGTAAAGAACAGTCCCTAAAGTGACACATTTTGGTAGGAAATACCACTAGAGGGTGTTGACACTTCTCTTTGACGCAACAATGTGGAGCATTGCTACAGTGATTTTATTATTTTATACTGTTAGAATTAATTTGAGGGTGATGTATTGGTGCAGCAATGCATGAAGCAGCTTTAAGTGAAGGGTGTTGCTTCATTCATGCCTGCAGAAAGCAGCAGCAGCAGCAGCAGCAGCAGCAGCAGCGCGGCGGCTTTAAGACCATCCGGGCATCTCCACCAGTCTGTGGATGACATCATCGATATTGTCAATGGTGTAAACTGAGCGAGGGCTGGGTGGGGGTGTGTGAGGGAGGAGAACAACCACAGAAGGTGTCTCAGTGTCTGGATTTTTTTTTTTCCTCCCAAAATCGTGACAGTGAAAAATCTTCAAATCAGCTGTTATTTTTTTTCGGGGTGTCTCTTGTTTTTTTTTCGGGGTCACAGATCTGCGAGGTTATGAGCCGTCCGGAGCCGCGTCGGTGCGTCGCTGTCCAGGGTCCTGAGTGAGACGGAGCCAGCGGGCGACCACGGAGCCTGACATAACCCGGTGAGGAGGAGGAAGAGGAGGAAGAGGAGGTGGGGTGGGGGAGAGGAGGGGGAGCATGCATGTTGGCTCAGAGGCTTGTGCATGTGTGTGATTTGGACACATTGAGTCCAAAAAACAGTCGTGTTTGGGAGGGGAGGGGTGCGCTCGTTTTTAGAGGTCCTACCTGTACACGGAGGGTGCGGTTATGGGAATTATGACCACATTTGATGGTCAGTGTGTGTTTTTTGAATCCAGCATTTTTCCTCTGCTGTGGTATCTGGGGCATGAGGTATTCTCTCCGAAAGCCTGTTTTTGCAGCAGTTTTGTAACACTGACAGCAGCTCTGATGAGGCTGAGAGAGGAGATGAGCTAGAGGTAAAGGGGTTTGGTAATGTGCAGTATTTTCTCTGCACACTCGTCTATGTGAATGTATGTACAATGCAGCCAAAACAAAAATCAAAAAATGGACTTAGTCAGCGTTTAGCGCAATTGGCTCAAAAAAAATAGTCAATCCCAGCTTTTAAGTCCTTATCTCATGACTGCTCAGACAGACAGGGTTCTGGGTGAGGAAAGCATGACTCATTTCGTCAGGGGACTCCAGTCAGAAATTGGGAGTTTATGCAAATCACTTGTACACAGGACTGATTTGGGAAGAGTGTGTAAGATGCTGATCCCCCCCCCCCACCTCCTGCAGCTCTGAATAAATCATGTTATACAACTACACGGTCCCTTTTTTCACATGCACTTTACAAACACTTTGTTGGCCTACATTTTTGTCCCCTTAAAATGTTTTATCATGTCCTGTTAAGGTGCCTAGCTCAACACAACATGGCTGGTAGGAGCTGGGTGGTTGCATCCACAGCCACGTAAGGTCACTTTATAGCTGAGCCACATTTTCCCTCCCAGTTCCAGTGATTCAACTCCGGGCTGCACTACGTCACTGCTCTGCTTCAGCACTTTTCATTCTTTCTCATCTCCAGAGCTCCCAGTTTTATTTTTCCTTCATGCTACAGCCGCCACAGGGCTCGCCGCTTCGAGTCTGCAGCTTTGCACCACTGTCCTTTTACTCCACTGATCACCTCTGATTGATGACAGCTTTGTGTTTGTCTCTCTGTGTGTTTCAGTGAGTTGAAAAGCTCAGGAGCCATGGAGCTGAGGGTGGGGAACAAGTACCGCCTCGGCAGGAAGATAGGGAGCGGATCCTTTGGAGATATTTACCTCGGTGAGAATTTGGACTGATGTTGTTCCTTATCCTCTGAAATAAACCATATTCCAGTTTTTGTGAACTCTGTTAAACAGGTCTTAGTCTTGAAAGACCTGCAGCACCCAATAAGGTGACAGTTTCCTGAAAATATAAGAAACATTTGCACTTAACTGTAGTGAAAATGTAATAAAACAAAATAATTCCAACAATAATTTAATAGAATGACCTGATTGATGTTTTAATAACATTGTTTGTGATAATTTAATATCTTATTACAATATTCTCAGTGTTACGTGTTGCTGACTCTGCCTCATGAGGATATAAATCAGATTAAAAAGTACCTAGAAATTATACTCAAGTTAAAGGGATGATTCAGTTTTTTTTTTGTTTGTGGGGTTGTATGGGGTGTTTATCCATAGTCAGGTTATTTCATACAGTAGATGTCAGTTGGCATGCCTCCAGTGCAGAGAAGCAGGCTGGAGTCCGACACAGAAAGCTAAGCAATGTACTGCTGTGGAGGGGTCAACAACAAAACATTTTGTTAGCCACCTAAAGAAATTATAATCACTTTTAAGTGTACGCTATATTAAGAGTATTTTCACTGCTTTACGTAAATGTCAGACTGATTTCCAGTGGAAAAATTATGCCTTTTTGTCACTCTCTTCAAAGCCAGACCCCATTGAGAAAAACAGCGATTTAACATCACTGAACACAGGAGCTGCTGGTGTACTTCTGCCTCGATCAGCTATTTAGTTTGTGTTATTGTGTGACTTTGGCATTTAAAAGTGTTAGTTTGGATTCACCAAAGTCACACAATAACACAAACTAACTAACCAGTTGAAGCAGTGGTAGACCAGAGCTCCTGTGTTCAGGAGCTAAAATTGCTGTTTTTGTCATTGGAGTCTGGTGTCTTTGATGAGAGCAGAGATGGGAACTGAAGCTTTTTATGGCTTCCCTGTTGAACCGGCCTGTCTGATGAAAAGTGAAGCACTCTCAATATAGCTCACACTTAAACTGATGTTGATTTTTTAGGTGGGACTTTTGTAGGAGGCTAAAATACATTTTGTTGCTGACCTCATCCACAGCAGTGCACTGCATAGCTTCTGTGTCGGACTCCAGTCTGCTTCTCCAAACTGGGGATTATCCAAGTGACATCTACAACATGTACAACACTGACTATTGATAAGTACCTCATACAACCCCACATCAAAAAATCTTAACTATCCCTTGAAGGTAAAGTTTTGACATAATTTCAAATTTGAAACCTTTATTGAATGCCAGAATTTCATAAGATCAGGCGAGACAAAGGAGACACCTCTTTCAATAAAAATCACTGCTGACTCAGATGAAGAGGACATTAATTCGTAGAATTTAAATCAAGTGTTTTGCCTTCATTGCTGGCTTGCCTCAGGTAATCCTTGCACAGCAATTGGCATTGGTGTGAGCGGGTTCATTTCCTGTTTATTGGAATTTAGTTTAATGCATTTTTGCCTGATACAACTCAACACTTGCCATCTGCTGTACATTTCTAAGTCTACATAAAACCTGAAATAAATGCCAAATGTTAGTATTTTCAGAAGCTTGACGTGACACTAACAGAATTATAAATTTTGTACATACTTTACATTTTTAAAAAAGCATGGTTTGAGAGCAATTTCTATCACATTTTCAGGAAATGATAACATCACTGGGTGCTACAAGGCCTTTTGTGTGTTGGAAATGACTGTTGTGTTGTAATCTCTGTTATTTCTCTCATCAGGTTCTAACATCGCTACAGGAGAGGAAGTAGCCATCAAACTGGAATGTGTGAAAACCAAACATCCACAACTCCACATCGAGAGCAAATTTTACAAAATGATGCAGGGAGGAGGTAAGACGGGGGTTTTTGAATGCTTTACTAGGGGGCACTGAGAGGCCATGTAGAGTTTAAGGGGCACAGAGGGCGATTTAGTGCTGCTGAGGGGAATGAGCAGTGATTACAGTTGTTAAGGAGGCAGCGTGGTGCATTTTGAGACCTTAAAAAGACATCTCAGGACATTTAGGGGCATTTTAGGTCCATTCAGGGTCACTCAGGGACACCCAATGGCGTGTTTGACTGGTATTAAGGCTCATTTAAGACAGTTCAGGGTTGTTTCTAGATATTAATGGTCATTCAGCAGCACTGAGGTGAAGTCATGGCTGTTGCTTTGCATGTTAATGATGGAATTAACTGATATAAGATATGATTAGACTTAATCGATCCTGGGGAAAACATTCACATGTCGCAGCAGCACAGAGACAAGCTGAGGTTTTAAAAAAACAGATGAAAAATACTCAAACAAATAAATGAAAATTAAAATAAGAAATTAGGGAAATTTTGTATAAAAAATTATATATGCATCACAACACAATACTAATACTAATACAATATAAACGTCTATATAATAAACAATGAATATAACTAAATGAGAAAATTGTACAAATATTTGTGCCAAAGAAATCCAGTATTGCAATAAAATATAAGTAGGTATAGGTATGAATAATGAATACAATATTTAAGTATATACTTCTTATAGATTATATATGTGCAGTATATATATTATGCATGCTATACAGAAATTAAACACTACAATAAAAAATATATACCGGAAATATAGCATTATTACGTAATCATGTAAGTACTACAAAGCTATGTTACTACTACTTGCACTAATAATTCCATGGTCCATAGTGATGTATAATAAGGATGCCGATGTATTGTTGTAATTTGCTTGTTATATTATGTAAATTGAGCAGTAATTGCTAACAGGAGGCAGTTGGGTCCATGGGTCACTTCTGCAGTTGCTAGAAGTTGTGTGTAAATATTGTCGAGGAGCTCATATGATTTGATAAAAATAAAAATTTCTATTTGATTTGGAAAAAAATGTCAGCGTATTGAGTCAGTTATTACACTGGAGAAATTTAAAAATGTACTATATAAGATTAAAAAAATAAGAAAAAAACTCATATTATCAAGTTGTTTTGGGGTTTTCTCTCTCAATGTCTGCCCAGACTCAAAAGACTACAGGGCAACAGAGGACACATGGGAAAACCCAGATTCTTTCTTATCTGTTTGTCTTTATTCAAGACTGTTCACGCAGCCTTCAATTTATTCAGGTTGATAACCTTAAAAAAACATTACAAAAAAAGTGAAATATAAATACTAGTCCATAACATTTTCATGCTGGATTATATTATTTCTTTGTTTTATCAGTATTTGTTAATTATTTTCTTCTAACAATTCAAAATACATAAGTGATGATTTCAGAAATTATTTATCATCAGCCATAAAAAAACAGGAATAGTCATGGAATTTCACAATCCTATTTTCCAGGCAAAAATCAGTGAATGTTTTGGAAAAGATTTTTTTAAGTGTAGTCTTCTGTGGGTAACCTTCCACATAATTTAAGCAACATAACCAACTGTTACAGATTGAAAAAATGTTGCTGTTTGGTTTTCTTACCATCATTAACATTTGGAGCAAAGTATAACACACAGTTCTGTTCATATTGTATGTTGTGAATGGTCATTAAACATGTTTATGGGTCCTTGAAAAGTCATTGTAAAGTTATGAAATTTTGTCCAAGAAAATGTGTAAGATGTCTGTATAAGATATAATTAAATCAGATAATTCAAAGGTCAAATTATCTTAAACATCTTAATTGATTATTTAGTACATTTATGTAACTTATATTATAACTTAGGCTTATATAATGTCATGAACCCAAATGTAACTTGTCAAATAATATCCTTTAAACACATACCTTAAACATGTTGTGTCAAACGCTCTATAAGGACGTTTTTACACCCAACGCTATTTAATCCTCTGAAATCACTTCTCTTGTGCTGCTTTCAGATGCTTTCACAAGTATTTAAAACTTTGAACCTTGAGCAAATTAGTACAATTTCTTTCCAAAACATGAGGAAAAAGCAATGAGCAACTTGGTAAGATATGTTTAACAAATTGCAAGAAATTAGTAGATTTAGAAATTTATTTACAAAAAGCTTTAGGGAAAAATGTCCAGGGGAAAAAGAAAAAAGGTAGGAACAATTTTGATAATTACATAAATAAAACTATGTTAGAATTGTTTTATAATTTTAGAGCACTTTTCCAGGTAATTGTCCTGGTGTGTTGTTTTTTTTTTCTTTTTTTCCTTTTCTTCACTAATTTTTTAGGTCATTTTCTTGGGTCTGTTATTATTATTATTATTATTATTATTATTATTATTATTTTTATTATTATTATTATTATTATTATTATTATTATTTTATTTATTTATTTATTTATACCTAGCTGCTTACTTTTTTTGTTCCTGTTTGCCCTGTGTGCTTGTTTTATTTTATTCCTTGTGGAAGAAGCCTGTGGGGAGGAGGAAGGGGGGTTCTGAGTTATGAAATTACACAACTGAGCAGAAAACACAAAAAATGCATTCTGTAATACATGTTAGTTCATGTGCAACACGCTTTCTCATTTTCTTCAATAAAATATTGAACAAAAAAAATTGATCTAAGCCAGCACAATTGGATAAACAACTGAAATAGAAAAGATGAATTCATTTTTGAAGAACTGCATCGCAGCAGTAGTATAAATACAAACTGGAATTCCAGTCAAATAAAGCAGATGTGAAAAAAAATATGTTAGTAAAAATTTGAGGATATGTACACCAACCCTGTCTCATCATGCAATGTTCTGTTTTGTAACCCTCTGATTCCCCTCCCCTCCTCACCATAGTGGGAATCCCGTCTATCAAGTGGTGCGGAGCAGAGGGCGACTACAACGTCATGGTGATGGAGCTGCTGGGCCCCAGTCTGGAAGACCTGTTCAACTTCTGCTCCCGCAAGTTCAGCCTGAAAACGGTCCTGCTGCTGGCCGACCAGATGGTGAGACAGACTCTCTGACTGTAAAACATTATAGTTCATCAGGGTTTTTCTTCAGATCCAGAGCCAGTAATCACCACACAGTCCCTCTGTAGTGACTAATTACTGAAAGAGCCCACTGAAGGACATTGTGATGTTTTACAAAGGCTCCATCAGGGTTCATCGAGCTGTTACGGAAGAAAAAACAGCACATAAACAGTGATAGTTACAGATAATTGAAAGGTACACATTAAATTATGCAATTCCAGTCCTGCAGTCATCTAAACTTGCACCTTTGCTTGCTCACAATGCACTGAAGTCGACCCCGGGCTGGGAAGTTACACAGATTTCACTAAAAGGACAAGGCTATTTTTAGACTGTAACTAAATGGATCATTTGAAACCGGAGAATAATTCTCATCTAAACCTCTGAAGCTTGTTTCCTGGCTCCAGACAAAGCTTATCCCCTCGCTATCTCCGACCGTTCAGCTCCTCCATAAAAGTCAATTCCAATCTAGGACACGGAAGATCCGCGACAAGAAGGCCTAATCCTCGTCGCAGGGGTCGGCCCGTGGTGTCTTTTATGAGCCTCTTTAATCCTTCGTATGTCATTCTTTAGTCTACATTTGTTCTTTTTGTCCCATTTTCTCTCGCCGACTTTGACCTCTTTGCTGAATCGCTGCTGTCGCCTCTCATCTCCTCTAACGGGGCAACGACAAAGATTTTAGCTGTCCTATAACATAAAATGACCTCTATATATCAGCAGACAGGCTGGTGGGGTTTTGATTAACACCAGTGTTTCAACTATTATTTCACTGGTCAATAAGAGCCTCACTTTTAGTTTTAGACCAAACTCTCTAAAAATGGTAAAATAAAGACTCGTACATAAAACGTCACAGCCCTACCAACTGACCAGCCGAAGCAGGAATACTCAACTTGTTTTTACTTGGGGACCACTTTTGCAAAATGACAGGAGGCCAGGGGCCAGTCTTTTTAGGACATTTACAGGATTTTAGGAAATTTCTAGGATTGTAGGACGTTTCCAGGATTTTAGGACGTTTCTAGGATTTTAGGACATTAGCGGCTTAGCTAGGACATCTGTCGGGGTTCATGGGGTATCCTTCACTGGCACTGCTTGGATAAACAAGCTCTATTTTGATGCAGTTTTATGCACTTTGGCACCTTATGTGTACTAAAAGTACAAAAAAATCCCAGTGTATACCATCCTGTGTGGCTCTGAAGAGAGCTTTCTAAGGTTTGAGAAAATAACCCTGATGATGTCATCACACTAGCTCAAACTGGGCTCGAGACTCTAATTTTAAAGACTATTGCCTGCATTAGAAACGTTGGGTGTAATTCTGTTGTCAGATGGAACTCATGGGAAGTTGTGTACATAATATGCTTGAAGTTCAAGTAATTAAATCACAGGAACGAAGCTGCAAGGCAACATGTACGCACCCAGCACACATCCTGGGGGCCAGGTCTAAGATCTCTAACTTTTAAGGGTTAGCCTTAGCATACAGACATGAAATGATCTGGATCCAGTAATGTCTAAACCTTAAAATGCCATTTATACCTTTATAAACTGCATTTCTTGTGATAGGCTTCAACATTTGATCCCAACTAAAACCTGCTCCCTGTCTTTCCGTTCCAGATCAGCAGGATTGAATACATCCACTCCAAGAACTTCATCCACAGAGACGTGAAACCCGACAACTTCCTGATGGGACTCGGCAAGAAGGGCAATCTGGTCTACATCATCGACTTCGGCCTGGCCAAGAAATACCGGGACGCCCGAACGCACCAGCATATCCCATACCGCGAGAATAAGAACCTCACCGGCACCGCCCGCTATGCCTCCATCAACACCCATCTGGGCATCGGTAAGACGGCGTGCACGCAGAGGCTGGCCTGCTTATCTGTGCAGGTGTGAGTGTGTATGTTGTGTGAACTCCACAGCAGTGCCAGTAGAGTATGTTGCAATATGCACGTTTACTGATCAAAACTGAATGCTCAGAACTCCAGCCTCATCCTCCTTCCATTCTCTACATCAGCGAAATTCAACCTCCGAGGTCGTAGGTCATAGGCCCCCCAGCTATTTTCTTATTCACAATAAGAGAAAAGGTGATTCATATTGGGAATTGTTTTTGTACTTTTATTACACATAAGGTGCTAGAGTGCTTAAACAGCTTCAAAATAGAGCTTGTTTATTAAATAAAAGGTGCCTGTGGATCCTAGAAACATTCTAAAATTCCACAAGCATCCTAAAATCTGAGAAATGTCCTAAAATCCTAGAAACATGTTTGGGGCTGCTGCGACTGGCCCCTGGCCTCCTGTCCTTTTTTAAAATATGTCCCCCCCAGCAAAGCAAGCTGAGTATCCCTGCTCTACGCCTTTCATGTGACGTCCTGTCCCTTTTCTTCCTCTCTCCTTTGAATTTTCTTTTGCATCTCATCTCCTCTTCTTCTCTCCATTCTGTCTTTTCCTCCACAGAGCAGTCGAGGCGAGACGACCTGGAGTCTCTGGGCTACGTTCTCATGTACTTCAACCTGGGCTCTCTGCCATGGCAGGGGCTTAAGGCCGCCACCAAGAGGCAGAAGTATGAACGCATCAGTGAGAAAAAAATGTCCACCCCCATCGAGGTTCTCTGCAAGGGATACCCCTGTGAGTAAAGAGAAATACATACCAGTAGAAACAGTAGGCGAGAGTAGATTTACAGAGGATTTGTGCAATGTTTCTTTTTTTCGGTTGTTTATTGATCTTTTTGCACACCAATTGAATATAGTGTTAAAACACTGGTGAATGACAGTGTAATTTAACAGTAGTACAAAAAAATCAACAAAGAAAACACAATGGTAATATTTTAGAAAGTTTCACCACACATGCAAAGAACTGCCCCGACATCTTTCCTAATTTACTCAAAGAGCCTTTCCTTGTGTGCCAGATTATTTTTTAAATTACTGAGAATCTTCACAAACTGTGGGAGGGCAGCAGAGGGACTTCCATCTCCAGAGCATTAGACGCAAGGCCAATAATAGGCTTGTTTGCAAAAGTGGACAGTGATAATCTTTACAAAAAAAATCTAAATGTTTTTTTCTTTTTTATCATTGAGGGGGCCACATATTTTAGAGCCAGGTGCCAAAGGTGCAAGACCCCGAGCATGATGGGAAATGCCTGGCTCTTAGCTCATCAAACAGCTGATTGGCTCAGATAATGATTCATCATTGTGATGTTTCAGATAAGCTTTTTACATTTTTGTTGAATTTCAGAGATTTTTTTAATTTATTTGTCTTGTCTGAAGGTTTTTTTCTGTTAGCAGAATACATGTTGTGACTGATGGTGATGTTTTACAGTCAGAGAGACTAAATACTTTCATCATGAACTATACAGAGTCTATTTTATATTAACATTGGACTGTTTTAAGTTTTATTTTAAGTAGGACTATTTAACAGCACAAAGTCTTGTGGTCAGTAGCCAAAGTGGGATGTGAGGATTGTTAAAACAACATGTGCACAGATGTGAAGTCCTGACTGTCGGCTGTCTGATGGATCTGCACTGAAAGCTTGTTGTGT
The DNA here is from genome assembly GCF_026936395.1 of Plectropomus leopardus. Classification (NCBI taxonomy): domain Eukaryota; kingdom Metazoa; phylum Chordata; class Actinopteri; order Perciformes; family Serranidae; genus Plectropomus; species Plectropomus leopardus. The sequence continues at coordinate 21,864,786 of NC_142194.1, read as the reverse complement.
GTTTGACTATCAGACTGATGTTTTTGATTTAGGTTGTGTAGTCTGAGGGTGACAGGTGTGCTCAGCAGATTAATATAGGCCTATAGCCGCAAACTGATATGATGACATAATCACAATAATTGGAGGTTGTAAACAAACTGATATATGAATCTGATAAGATTTGAATGAATCGGAATCAAATCTAACAGGATGTGGGTTCCTCTGTGACTGAACGCTGACGGAAAGTCAGAAAACTGTCCGACTTGATCAGAGCTTTTTGTCACCACCTCCTGCTGCGGCCGCCTGCTCTCATCCACTGTCAAAGAAGGAACAGAGGGATACCAAACAGAGCCGTTATGCCATTAGGCTCGATAAGTGTGCCGGTTACCTCTTACAAAGTCTTAAAAATCACAGTCCCATGTACATGACCAAAACACGTGCACATACATGCAGGTGTTTGAAGACATTTTTCACAAGAAACATCAATACATGGATAAATCTTGAAAAGATTTTGGTCCAATGAGTGCAATGAACAGCTTCACAGTGAATCAGCCCAGTTCTGGCCCAGACAAATGAGGTATGCACACGTTCAAGAATATCCCCCCAAAGCTCCTCAGAAACCTCGTCCTTCAAATCTTCTTCCCGAAGAGCCTTCAGAGAGGTTGAGGATGAGATTTTAGTTTAATAGTAAATAATTGCCTGTTATCACAGGGTTCTGAGCATGTAGAGGCCTGTCAGCAGGCATGTAAGGGAACTGGGCATATTTAGTGCGAACAAAACTGCAGATTTGCAGGTAAAAACATGATGTGCAGGAAGAGAGAATAGTTGTGAGAGCTGCTGCAAAGACACAAAAATGTTATTAACAAAAAAAATCCTTCATTTGCTTTTTCCGAGGTTGGAACATACATAAAACGCACTTCTTCTGCAGTCCACCTCTGAATCCACTTCAGTCAGATTCCTGTATGAGCGCACACGGCCGATAAAGCTGCTTCTAATTTCTCTCTTGTGTCTCCCAGCTGAGTTCTCCACCTACCTGAACCTGTGTCGCTCCCTGCGGTTCGACGACAAGCCTGACTACTCCTATCTGAGGCAGCTTTTCAGGAACCTTTTCCACCGACAGGGCTTCTCCTACGACTACGTGTTCGACTGGAACATGCTGAAGTTTGTGAGTGACTCGTCTTATCCACAACTCAGACCTGTCACACTCTATTACAGTATTAATCAGCAGAACACTGTGACAGGGCTGGATTCATCCAAAGAAAATCTCAATAGACTGAAGTTCAATTAATAGATTTAAAAAACTACTTTAATTTAAAAACATTTTTTTATTTAAAATTATGTTACAAATTTATTAGAATTTTTAGGTACTTTTCCCAGGTCGATTTCTTTTTCTTTCTTTTTTTTTTTTTTTACTTTTTAAAACACATTTTCAGGCAATTTTCTTTGTCTTTTTTACTAATTTCTTGCTGATTTTTGGGTCATTTCTTCTTTGGTTGCTCATTGCCTTTTTCCCATGTTTTCAATAGAAATCAAGCCAATTTGCTCAGGTTTCGAAGGGTTAAAGTAACACCAGTGATTGTCCGATCAATGAGAATTTGGGTGGACAAGAGCATATCGACTGACCAACCAGTTGTTTACAGCCCTAAACAATGAGCTTCATGCTTTTGCATACTAGTAATGTTTTTGTCCTTTTTCCTCCTCCAGAGTACATTCAGGTCTGTCGCTCTGTGTTTCAGGGGGCCAGCAGGACCACAGAGGATAGTGAAAGGGAGAGGAGGGAGGGGAAAGAGGGCGAGGAGCGAGCAGGAGGAGGCCAAAGAGGAGCTGGAGGTCGAGCTCTGCCGCCTGGTCCGAACCCTTCAGCCGCCAACAGAGTGAGGAACGAGGCGGATGCCACTCCCTCGAATCCGGCCACACGTGGGGTCCAGCAGTCAGGTCGGGATTTGGTTTTTGGAAATACAGCAATAACTGACTAAATGTTTTTGGTTTAATCATTTGTGCCTGTGTGTGTGTGTGTGTGTGTGTTCAGGTAACCGTTCTCCTCAGGCGGGGAGAGCAGAGCGAGCCGAGCGAGAGAGGAAGGTGGCCATGAGGCTTCATCGCGGGGCCCCCGCCAACATCTCCTCATCCGACCTCACTGCACGCCTCGACCAATCACGCATCACTGCATCACAGGTGAGAAGATTATGGTTTTGATTTTTTTTTTTTTTTTAAAGAGAGCTGCTGCATGTTTTCTGCACATCAGTCTCCAGCTGAGAGTGTCCTCGTCTTATTCATCAGGGTGTTCGTAGAGCACAGTGCTGAGAAACTGACTGAATCATCTAATGCAGCACATGCAAATTGCATGCTTTCAGATTTGATGCTGCGTGCACCCAATATTTAGAGATATGAAACAGAACCGTTGCACTCCCTGTCCATCTTCAGTCTGATATTGTGTCCACTCCAGCTGATCTCTGTTCGGGAGGGGGGATTCGATTTTCAGAATCAGATAAACTTTATTGATCCCCCGGGGGGAAATTGTCACTCGTTCCAGTTGTTCTGATACCAAGCATAGAAGTTATCGAAAGTAGAAAGAAGAATAACAATTAGCACTAGTGTGTGAATATTTAAAATGATAAATATGTATGATGTGCTAAGTGTGTAAAATATAAATCTATGTACCCTATGGTACAATACAATGTATAAAACTAGAGGTTAGAAATATGTGTATGATGCTACAATTTACATCAGATATATACACAAGTAAGAACAATTAGAATAAGAATATACATAATATATACAAAATGAGTAACAACGTTAAATGTACTCATTCAAGAGTCGAATAGTTGAGTTTTCCCATATCAGTTACTAGAGATCAATTTATCAGCCTGAATCTAATTTTCAATTCCACACTGATGCCCAGTCATGCCAACATAGTTTTTTTTTTGGCAAGACCACGCCTTTTAGGCGATCTCGGCTTGCTTGTTTTTTTCCTCATCAGAGAGCATCTGCTGTGTTCACATATGCCCAAACAATCCGGGCCAAGGGGGGGAAACACTCCTTATTTCTGAAGAACTGTTCCATATAATCCAGGTGTGAAAGAACCCTAAAATTCTTCATACTCAGTTTGGCTGATTGTCTTGATATTTCGTTCATTAATCCTACTCATTTTGGTGATCATCTTACTTTTCCTGTTGCGCCATCAGTGTGTCACCATTTTCACTTATATGTGAAATATCTTGACTACAATCCACTGGTTGGGTTGGCACAAAATTCATGGTCCCCTGATGCTATACCCTCACGACTGGTGATCCACTCACTTTCCTCTATAGCCACAGTGAGAGTCATTTTTGTACTTTTTTGTACATTTTTAAAATGGTTTGGTTTATTTTCAAATACCTGCAAAACCAACCTCAGCTGTAGTGGTGTGATAAAACAGTGAGCATGTTAAACATTATACTACTGGTTGTAATTGTGAGCATGTCAGTAAGCTAATGTTTGCGTTTGACTCAAAGCACCACTGTGCCTCAGTACAGCCTCACAGAGCTGCTGTATGTCTGCGGACTCTTATTATATCAGAATTTTTAAAAACTCGCCATGAATAAACTGCAGCAGACATTTCTCTTTTCTTTTACGTAGCCTGATGTAGCCCTTATGTTACCCTGAGCTGCTGATATCTCTGGATTCTCTGTCATGCTAGCCGCTCGTGTTGATGCAAATGAATAATTCATGATGCCAAATTGCAAATATTGGAGCTGAGAAAATATTCAAACATAATCTGCTCATAATTACCACCACTACGATACTGATGCAAAGATTTTTTGTTACTGTGCAGTTTAAGTCATGACATGATACAAACGCAGAATAGACTAATCCACCGAAGCTCCTCCTGGTGCCTCAGAGCCTCTTTACCATTTGTAATCGGAGTCTCATCATCCAGTGCTTCTGCATTTATTCAGCATCCTGCAGTAATGTCAGCAGCCATTTTTAATATCCAGACCGTCTTTACATCAATAACTCTTACATGCTCTATAACAATCTGATGGAGCAGAGATCAAATTCAAATAGATACAGTTTCAAGCATGCAGTCTGAATTTACATAAATTAACTAGGACGTAGACAGAGTATGTTTGCTGGATGTTTGCTGATTATCCTGTAACATGACAAAATTATTCCGTTTATTTCAGTCGCCCTCTACAAGATGACTTTGTGGTGGTTTTCTAATTTGGTCACTGTTGTGATACAAAGCCTCCTTTTCCTGATCCAAATCCAAACTTAGGAGATAAATCAGGAACTAAGGAGGCTAACAGGATTTTTAAATACGGTGTGTTCCTCAGGTTTCTGTCGTCTCCCTTTGATCTGCTTCAAACGTCTCATCTTTCCCTCCTCATTTAGGTCAGTGTGCCATTTGAACATCTGGCAAAGTGAGTTCCTCTCCTGGCTGGTCTGCAGGTCAGTGGCAGGTATGGACTTGTCACACACACCAACACACACACACACACACACACACACACACACACACACACACACACACACACACACACACACACACACACACACACACACACACACACACACAGCATGCTTGAACAGCTGTCTGGTTCTTTTGTCCTTGATAACCCCTGATCCCCCTGACCCTTCATATCCAAGGAGAGAAAGAAACTGTTGATGCTCTGCTAAAACTGTTACTCAGCAGTAGTGTTTAAAGCACTAATAAGTAATTAAAAACTCCAGTTATTAAGAAAATATATGATAAAATAGCCAAGGATGAGGTGTTACTTTGACTAAGTCAAAGATAAGGAGGAAAGGAGATATATAGGGCCCTATGACATCTTTTTTTTTTTTCCAGATTTAGCTTCCAGATTTTTTCCCCCATATTCTGTTAGAATATAATTTCTTTTAAATTTTGTGTGTAACGATCTGATTTTTCTATATTATGGGTTTTACAATTTGTTCTAAATTCTGTTTTCCATTTTAATTTTTCTAAACTCTCTTTCTTTTTTTTCATAATTCTGTGTTTTCCATTTTTATTTTTTATTTTATTCTGTGTTTGAGTCACACAGTGTAATTTTTCTAAATTCTGTGCTCTACAATTTGCTATTTTCCAAATTCTGTTGGCTTTTTCTGGTTAACATTTGATATCATTAACTATAACACAAAGGTAGCTTGACTTCATTCTCTGCTCAGGATACCATTACTCCTCTTTGTCTTTAAATAGAAAATCGTTGTTTTTTGCTGTATTGGAATCAATGTGAGCACTATAGGGGGACAGATGAATGCTGAATGTTTTGATTATTTTGCTGGATTTGTGCTCACAAAGAATTATTGAATATTTCCAGTTTTATCCAAAAAGTGACATTTCTCTCCTTGTGTTTTGTGTCTCGTGGCCCAGCAGCTGCAGGGTATCAAATACCCCTTACTTTACAAATGGATGAATGAAAACATGAATGAGTGGAGGAGAACAAGAGGAGCAGGAGGAGGCGCTGCAGGCCCTTAATGGGGGGATCGAGGCCATCCGTGTGTGTGTCAGTATGCTGTGTGAACAGTGGTGACCCGGAAGAGCCGAGGGGAACACTGAGGCGATACAACCAGCGGGACAAACAAACAAACAAACAAACAAACAAACAAACTCTGGGCTGCTTTTCGGGATGTGGCCATGAGGGGGTAAAACAACACACAGGTCCCGCCCCTTCTTCACTCATATTCACCTGTCCATCGACTCAGAGGCTCAACTTGCAAAAAAAAAACAAAACAAAAAAAGAGTGCACAAAATGGACTAAATTTAAAGTTATTCTGTGGTTTACACCTGTGATAAAACATTTTAAAAAATCCTGCTAATGTTTAAAAGCTACATTCGCTGCTTTATGGTGTTCTTGATTATAAGTGAATATGTAAACAACTACAGAGATGAACACAAAACAAATTCAGGCCAATAACAGATGTTTGGAGACGGATCAAGAGAGGATCGGAGGTAGAGAGTGAATGTGAGAGAGTCTGCTGTGAGCTGGTGGATGGGAGAGAGGCTGCTTTTTGTCGATAAGTGTCCGTGTCTGTCTGTGTTACTGTCTCAAGTGTATGTTTTGCTTTAGATTTGTTTTAGAGGGACAGAGGAGGGACAGGTGGGAGATTATAACAGAAGTATTGTCCCTCTTCTTCAGCGCACAACAGTTAAAAAAAGAGGTGGAATACCGCTTAAAGGAGAGGACAGGATAAACGGGAGAGCAGTGGGGATTGTACGATATGACAAAGCCTTAGTCCAGCTTGTTACTCCAGGTATGAAAAGACTTGAGAAAGTTATAAGATCTTGGTGGTAAGCAAGTCTGGTGTTTTTGTTTTTTTTTTTTACTTTTGCTTTTTTTGTTTTATAATGTAAAATGTGTAGATAACTTTTGCCAGAATGTGACAGATTGTTTAAAGATGGAGCTGGAGAGAAGTTTACATCCTGACAGCCCTGTTTGGGAGGAGTGTAAAACAACCTTTAGAGTCCGCCAGAAGTGTGTGTTTTGGTTTCCGCTGTGGCAGACAATGACGGAGAGGTCCTTGTTGATATTTGGAGGAGTGTTTTTGAGACAGGCCTGTCAGGATGGACGGATGTCACCGGTGGGAACGAGCTGTCTGATGTCCTGTACATTTCTTTACCATGCTTCGACTTTATTACTATGATATTTGTGTATATTTTCTGAATCAATAAAAAATATACACAGCTTATGCAGACTTCTTATAGTATGTTTCGATTGATCACAAAATATTTAACCATTCATATTTATTATTTGATACTGAATATATTTCATTTTTAAAAATATTTCCATGTTGTTTCTGAAGTATTTTCTTCTGTATCTTCTGTTATGTTCAATACATGTCATGTTAAATTTGGTAGGCCACCTTGTTTTTCTTCATATATCTTTGATGATTCCTCCTCGTTCATGCCATTTTTTATATTTTTTTTGTCATTGTTATTTAATTCTTTATAATATAATTCTTTATTACATATATGTATATTTAAAAACAAACAAGTCACATTTTTAAGTCCTGTTTATCGAATTGCTTCTGCCTCAGGTTAAGCAAACAAATATAAAAAACAGAAACAAAATGATATAAAAAGAACAAAAAACTTTTTTTTTTAAAAATGTGTACTTATAAAATGAAAACAGGGCTATCGCAAATGAACTTGAACATATCTAGTAATGAAAACAACTTAAGAGCTTTCTAGTCTGTAAGTTTCGGTGACTTACATAGAGTTTTAACTCATGATTCCAATGGTTCAGTTTGAGTTTAGTAACAAGACAATACTGAAAACAAAGCATCATTGTCTTCAGCCCAAATACCAAATTTTACAGTCTGCTTGTCACAGGGGACACCTCAATCTTCCTGGGATATAAAGCCAGCATTGCATATCACTCCAGAAAAAGTTCATACCATAGTTGTAGTTGTAAATTCACTACTTTACACTTCATGTTTTTTCTTTCTTTGCTAATAAAAAAAAGTTGGGGAAAAAATGACAATATATTTGCATTAAAAACATGGAAAACTTATGGAAATTAATTGGTTAAAATGTGCATGAAAGCTGAATATAATACCAATTATTATGATGTTGAGTATTTGTTGCCCACACAGTGAGTGCAGAGTTAGGACAGGAAGTAAACAGATAATTCATCACTGAGTGTGTGGGAGTCTTTTGTACATTATCACCCACGTCTCCACTGCTGCTGGACCATAGATGTATTATAGTGAGGTCGTGCTGGACCCAGAATAGACCCGCGCATGCTCAGTGTCCAATAAGAAAGCCCCGCCCTCTTCCGGGTCATTAATGGTAGTCGTTGTGTGATTGGCTGAACGGGCTCGTCCTCGCAGAGTGGGTGGAGCCGTTGTGATTTGTTAATCCGAAAGGGATTGAAGTCAGCGGAGTGGAGGGAGAGGAGCGGACAGGAATGACGGAGTCAAACTCTACAAACACCGACTGTTGACGGTATTAACACAGGCAGAAGGGCTAAAGTGATTTTAGAGAAGTAGTTTAGCATGTTAGACAAACTTAAGTGGTAAGTTTTTGCGGCAGACGCAGAGGTTGACGGAGCGGTCCGCCGAACGTTAAACATGGATGTCCGGGGAGCAACGGTGCAACGGCGACTCTGAGAAGGAATTAAGGCCGTTTCTGGGTTATTTCTGGTCGGGAGTTTGGCTGACGGAGCTGAGGCGGATTTTAAAGCAGCAGCCTAGTTACCAGGTGAGCCTCTAAAACACTTTAGCTTTACGCAACACTGTGTTTACCCTGCTAAAAGTGTCTCTTTTCACATTCCAGGTTTAAAATTCAAGTCTGTGAACTGTTGTGGTGGCTGTTCAATAAGGTAAATGGTGGTTCATAACTTTTTACTCTTTCTTGCATGTTAGCGTCCATACCAGTCAAGTTTAGGGACTGTTAGTTATTTATGAGAGGGAGGCTGTTGGTGCTAAAAGGGAGGGGCAATTGTTTAAGCACAGGGGAGTTGTCTTTTTATTATTTTGACTGAGGGGAGAGACATAAATGGACATATTTTGTACTTATTTCACCAGCCAGGTTTCTGTGAACCCAGTGTTTTGTTTGTTTGTTTTGTGAATTCAATTTCTACACATTTTTTGCAGTCTTTCTTGTTTTTATATCTGTTATCCATTTGTTTGTGCTTTTTATTTTTTATTTTTATATTTGCAAGATATTTTTTAGATTAAATGTGTGGGTATTTTTGGAAGGTGTTTTATATTTATAGACTACACAATAATGCATGTGTTGTCAATCTGTTAACACAAATCTTTGTCCATATTTGTGTGATATTAGGGACTGTTTGTTATTTAGGGGACTGAAGGGGTGGTGCAAAAAAAAAAAGGGGAGGGGGGCACATGTCAAATCATTTTTTTTTTTTTCCGGATTGGGGAGGGACTTATGTTTTTAATGAGTCTCAGGGAAGGGACATACAATTTGTAATGGCTGTGTTTTACCACCGGCATGTTTTAGTTAAATATCCCCCAAATTACACCATCTGTCGTATCCAGAAACTATAAAAACAGGAATTAGAAAAAAAAATAGAATTAGCCACAGCCAGCAAAGTTTTAAAATCTAACAACTAAGTTAAGGTGATGGGGAGGGTCATGCATTTTCCCAGAGTCACCCAGAGAGGCTCAAGGAAAAATATTTGTGCTCAGGAAGGGTCAAGATAAAAAAAAAGCAAAAATAAAATCACACCCTAGTCACGCCCCACCTCTGATAACAAACAGAACAGTCTGTAATTGTGGTTCATTTGTTTGCATTTTAGTGCCCGTATCTGTCTGCGGAGATAGATTTGTCTCAATATTATGTGTATGGACAGATTGACAATTCATGCATTAATGTGTTATCTGTAAACACCTTCCACCACAATAGGGCTGTTTTTTATGTTTTCCCTTCTTTTTTGGCCAAATTTTAAATGAGATGTAGAGTAAAGTGATTTTGATGAAATATCACTATTTAAGGCTCAATTTGGTTATGTTTTATTTGTGACAGACATGTTCGTCCCACATCATGTGTCTAAGTACTGTCAGATCTGCTAATACACAAATACGGCAACAGATTTTTCTTAATATTATTTGTGTGAACAGATCAACAACCCATGTGTTAATGTGTCATCTGTAAATATAAAAGGCTTTCCACGAATCCTGAAAAAATATTTGTAAACTCAGAAAAATATTTGACAAACATAAAACAGATCTTGAAATACACACATAAATTTAAAATGTAAACCCACAAGTGTAAAATTTAAATTTGCAAATATCTGCTTTTTATTTATTTGTTAACCAATTTACCCTTTCAAACCTGAGCAAATTGGCTTTTGCCTAAAACTTAAAAAGAAATAACACAAAGAGCAATTTAACAGGAAAATTAACAATAACTTTTTAAAAAGGTACAAAAAAAGGCTAAAAATTGGTATAAAAAACAAAACAAACAAAAACAAAACAAGGAAATTACTTGAAAAAATGCCAAATAGAAAAACAACAAATAAAATAATTTTAATAATTATCAGTTAAAAATGATAGTTTTCTTGTCATTTTTCCCATTTAAAAATTATGCCAACTCTTTCTTTTTAATTTTTAACTAATTTACAGGGAATTTTCCTGTCACCTTTCCCACTTTTCCTTGCAATTTTTTGAGTTTACAAATCTTTTTTCTGTATTTATGGAAGATAGTTGATCTGTTCACACAAATGTTATTGAGACAGATCTATCTCCATATCAGTCAGTCAAATATGCCCACAGTGCTCATTCACAGCTGTACAATAAAACCACTGTTATGGAAGTAAAGACTGAAACTGATTTAGAGCCTTTGTGCTGGATAAATCCCAGTTGTTGTTCTTCCAACCAGTATGATAATCCAGTCTGGCTGTCACCCATATCATTACTTATTATGAATTATAAACACAACCGGTCTGCCCCCCCATCACCCCTTTCCATCTGTTGCTTTGCTTTATTCCTAACCCCCCGCCTGCCTCTCTGATATATTATTCCTCTGTGTGTGAGAGACTCCATGACCTTTTTTGCCTTTCAAATGAAACACACAGATGTCCCTTTGCTTCAGCATCATTTCACTGTCACTGGCATTGTGTGTGTTTGTGTGTGTGTGGTTGCTGATGCCTTCACTTCTCCTTGTTGACATGTGGATCTGCTGATCCCTGGCAAACCAATACAAATGACCTGCTGTCTGATACACACACAAACAGCAAAACTCCTCTCAGTCTCATATATAAGAGCAGCTTAATTCATTTTATTCAACCACCAAATTAAATCACTTGATTTTAATGCAATTAGTGTTGTAAAGGAATAAAGGTTCCTGCCGTTTGTTTAGTGTGCTGAGTGACTTATGTGTGTCAGGCGAGGCATCATAGGTCAGCATGAAGCATAGCCTCTCCCCCGTTTCTCATTCAGTGACCATTTTTAGCACATACACCCACTCTTTTTATTATTCCAGGGTTCCCACAGATCCTTAAAAATCTTAAAAAGCATTCAGTTAATTAATCTATTAATAAGGCTGTAATTGGAAGTAAAATGACTTAAATCAATATTTGAAGTAGGATAATTGGAAACACTTTTTTCTGACGTTGCATCATAAAACTTTAAAATAATAGGTAATATAAATTTTGATGCCTTTATGAACGCTTTGAGAAAATATCATCAAATTTGACACAAATGTCCATTTGGAATCAAGGACTAACTGGTTCAATTTTGGTGGTCATAGGTTAAAGATCAAGGTCACTGTGAACTTGCATCCATCTTATACTCACGAACTTGATATCTTAAGAACACCTTGAAGGATTTTTTAAAAAATGGCACAAACATTCACCTGGACACAACAGTTGACTCATTAGATTTTGGTGGTCAAAAGTCAAGGTCATTATGCCCTTATCTGTCTTATTCTTGTGGACATCAAGAACACCGTTAGGGCTTTTTTTCAACTTTGGCACAAAAGTTCTCTTTGGCTCAATGATGAACTGATTAAATTTTGATGGTAAAAGGTCAAGGTCACTGTGACCTTGAAGCCACCTTATTCTTGTGAATGCAATATCTCAACAATGCCCTGAGGTAGTTTCCTCAAGTTTGGCACAAATGTCCACTTTCACTCAAGAATGAAGTGATTGCAATTTGGTGATTAAAGATCAAGGTCACTGTGATAACTCAAAATTTTGTATGCTAATTATGACAACATTTCACACACATTTCTAATAGGATAAAATGATGAAGTGATTACATTTTATATCCAAAAGGTCAACGGTCAGCTTTACTGTGACATTATAATGTCCTGCAAAAACGCTTTTCTCGCCATTATTCAATGTCATATCTCAGGAGCAGAAGGGGAGATATTAGGTCAGATGCTGAATTTGTGACACTAATCTCAGTTGATTGTATAGATCTAATGTGCTGCGGGGGGGAAGATGTGTGTGAAGCATTAGTGTTTTCACAGATATAGAGTGAAGCTGTATATGCAGCTTTACTGGTGCACAGAGGCCTATAACCGCAAGGCATTAATTCTGTTTTCTTCAATTTGGGTAATTGTAAAACTAGTCTTAAATTTCCTTCTAAATCTAAATTTCTTAAGGCTAGGAACCCATTTGTTCCCTCTATTTGTGTGTGATTTATGTGCATCAGCCCCTATTCCACCTCCACAACACCAGGGTCTCCATCTTCAAGCTCAGTCCCATAGACAGCTGCCTGTCTGTGTGCAAGAACAAATCTACCCCGAAACCATGACTGTGTCACCTTGGGGACGGTGACAAGCTGCTATTGCTTACATAATATGTCCCCTGGCCACTTCAAGTCCAGTCATTTTCAGGAGCTTGAAGTGGCAGGACGATTTTTTTCCAACCTAAATTTGGCTGTAGGCTTTTGATCCTTGTTCGACAACAAGAATGATAATAATAATAATAATAATAATATATTTATAACGCCCTTTTCAAAACAGAGTAAGAAAGAGCTCGACAAGGAAACAAAATAATGAAATGTCATAAAAGTTTTAAAAAGGAAATGGAAAAAAAACAAGACAGGGTCCTCACATAAAGCTGATCTTGCCCTACTGTAGAAAGATTCACTTTTGAAATTTGAAGCTTTTGCTCAAGAGGTACAAAAAACCTACAACTACCAGAATGCACAGCTCCACAGCAGAGCAATAAATGCTGGAACTGGTGGGTGACATAATGCAAAGTCATCAGTTTGACACAACTGCAGCTGGCTTGTAACAAATGGTCCAATACAGTGCAGTGCATTCTGGTAGTTGTAGGTTTTCTATCACTTTAGCAAAAGTGAATGTCACAGTCTTATTCTGTTTTCTCTGGTCATGTAGCACCAACTTTAAAAGTATTTGTGTCTTTCTTTTGCAGAGACAGACCAGTTTTTATTGAAAGACCATCTTACTAACAGTGAAATCATAAAATTTATTCTAAAAATCTCAAATCTAACATTTTCTATAGAGACTAAAAATGAAGTGATGTGATATCTTTGTTCAGGTTAAAAACCATAGCAGCTGAATTCTGTACCGTTTTAAGTCATTTTATTAAAATATGGAAAGATGTGTGTGCATATGAGGTAGGAAAACATGTTTTGTATGCTGTAAATCAACATTTTTAGGTCAATACTGTTGTTTTAGTGTGTTTTGGGAGTCCATGTGCAATGTAATTTGATTTTTAAAAACTTCACCTTTAAATGTCAGGTTTTGTTGGCAGGGTTCGTACAAGGTGCCTGAAGTTGTCACTCAGATTTTTAAATTCTAGAATAACTCAGAAATTAGACATTTTTTTTATTTGGTCCTTGAAAAAGTACATGAGATAATTGAGAGGAGAACAGAATAATAACTTTTTTTTATGAAACGTATTAGGAAAATATTTTAGGAAGCCAAGAACGGCTGTGCTTGTAATTATTCTCCAATGCTGCATGAGCGCTATGAGCTCAGAACGCCAATTACTTGGCAAATGCCAGTAAATAGTCAGTGCCAGGATATTTGGCCAGACTACAACACACTTACACCAGAGCAGAATTAGCCATTAACACGAGTTTTGAGCTGTAAATAAGCAGCTATGTGTGTGTGTGTGTGGTGTGTGTGTGTGTGTGTGTGTGTGTGTGTGTGTGTGTGTGTGTGTGTGTGTGTGTGTGTGTGTGTGTGTGTGTGTGTGTGTGTCTGTTGATGGTGAAGCTGTTAAATAGTTTTTTTTTTGTTAGTTGCGGCACTGTGCTCTGCGCTCTGTTTATTGTCCTTTATTTTGTCCTTTGCAAATCATATACCTGAATAATAACAACCAGATGATTAATAATAAGTTAATTTAAGGCCCTTGTAGCATCTTTGAACCATTTATGAATTTGCACATGCTCACTTAACAAATGGTTTTGGAAAAAAAATGAAAAATTTGTGCTTAAAAGTGCTTGAATTTGACTTGCCCCAGTCTGTACAATCCTTGTGTCAGTCCTGCTTTAAATATCAGCCATAAAAGACTAAACAGTGCAAAAAAACACCAGAATGCTGTGCAACTAAATGACACAGTGCTGTCTGTAAACTAAAAACTAAAAACACACACGCTTCACCTAAAACCACAGCTGACAATTGAATGTTTGGGCATGTTATCTGGAAGTGGTCACATGGCATTCTGGGCGATGTAGGAACTCACAAAAACGTATTTTCTCTCCATACAGTCCAACACAGATACCGTTCTAATGACACACATCCTTGACTCATTGTGGCCTGCAGTGTATCTGTGTTTATCTTCTGCTGTCTCAGATTAGGCATTACATCTCTGACAGAGTGTGTGATCTATACTCCAGGTTGATGATTACTCCTGAAACATAATGCTCATACTTGTCGAATTGTGTCACAGCATTAAGTCACGAAAAAGATTTTCCACATGACACCTTATTATCTGTATCACCCCCAGATGTTCAAGCTGTGGAGGCGAGATGTACCGCTCTCAGAGAGGCTGGGGGAGGACTCTCCTCTGGCCGCAGCGGCCGTCCCCCCGCCGACCGCAGCCCCAACGGGCCCCAACATTTCATGGCTCCCCGAAGCCCCACTGCTGAGCCAGGACCAGCCGATCTTCCTCATGACTCCTGCAGCACAGGCTGTGTCTGGCTTCTTCGTCTGGACCGCACTCATCCTCACCTGTCACCAGGTAACTGTTTTGTGTGTGTGCGTGCATATGTGTGCGAATGTTCATGCAGGGGTGCGTGCGTGTGATGTGATTCTGCAAACACATCTGCTCAGGCCCAGAGAAGGGCAGGGGTTGCCTGGCAACATCTCTCCGCAGGTGTTTGTGATACAGAGCATGAATGTGCACACACACACAAAGGTGAAACTTGATCCAGGAGGATGAAAAGCCTGTGTGGAAAAAAACAACAAGCAGAATAGATTCAGTTTTTTCGGTTCGCACATTTCTGTGAGATGATGTCGGTGAGGTAATGTCACGTATTGATTGTTGAGGTCAGTGACATTGACAAACTGACAAGACTGCAAAGAGACATTAATGACTCACAGGACAAAAACCTAAGCATTTTCATAATAACTGGAAAGTTTATATTTTTATATTTCAGTTTCCAAGTCCTTGTTTTAAATATTATAAAAACTCTGTTCCTACCTGACTTGTAGACTTGCTGTCTTGTGATAAATAATTGTTATTTCAATACTGAGTGGAAAAAACGTCAATCATCGAAAATCATTTTGGCCATAATCATGCAACCCTATTCTAATGTAATTTATCTATCTAATGTATCGATTTCAGTTGTTTGTGTAAAAAGTCTATTTTGCCTAAATAAGTCTCAATTTCAATGTTTAAAGTGTCTCTTCTGTCTGTCCCAGATCTACATGCACCTGCGTTTCTACAGCTCACCGAGGGAGCAGCGCCACATCGTGCGGATCCTGTTCATCGTTCCTATCTACGCCTTTGACTCTTGGCTCAGCCTCCTCTTCTTCACCAACGACCAGTACTATGTGTACTTCGACACCGTCAGGGACTGCTATGAGGGTAAGGACATGCTTTCATTCTGTGGAGCTCAGTTTGAGGCTCGCAGGGATGATGCAGTTTTGTTTGGCTCAGCAGAGGGCGGGGGAAATCGATGAACTGCTGTGACTGTGCAGTACACAAGAACAGCTCTAAGCATGCTTGTTGGAAGGCTCTTATGGTTGCACCAAAAAATAGCCATAGACACCCCACATTAGGTAAAAAAAATGGCATTAACATCGTCGTGTTTGGTAGCTATCCTACTCTGTCCTGAGACACTTAAAGTTGTCTTGAATAAAAATGTATTTTACTTTGAAACCATCAGTGGATAAAAGTTACTGATTAAAATCCTTACCAGCTCACTGTGAGCATCTTTTACAGTTGAGTTGTTGAAACACACTGTGATCGGAGCAGAACAGTCTGTCCATCCTTAACAGTTAATTCCAGCCGCTCTGTCAATGTTTATTTAGCAAAGTACCCTCTCGCCCTTATTAGATTCCTATCTTTCCTCTAGTTCACCTGCTTGTAAAGGGGGTGAACTTGGTGAACATTTAAATTATTAATTAAATATGATCAATAACTAGGATAAACTTAAAGACAACAAAAGAAAAAAATAGCTACATTTACTTACTTAGACACCTCAGGTGTTAAAAATGTAGGTGTTTCAAAGTACAAATATGGGATTTTAATGATATACAATGCAGGATTAAATAAGAAAGAAAAAATAAAATAAACATTATCTAGATAGACACACAGATGTAATCCCTCTTAATCATCACTTCTGACCCGCTCTCGGTGCGTGGTGGTGTATTTTTTGGCAGAAACTCTGCTCTCTGCCTTGATTTTCTTCATATTTTCTGTGGTTGTGATGCTCATGAGCTTATACCCCCAAGCACTCAGGTGAGGTAGCAACCAGGTGCCAGACTGTAGTCAGCAGGTACATTAGAGATGCAGAGCTGAAAACAACAAATACAGGGGCGAGTCAATCTGGTGTTGGCTTTTCCTTTCACATTCACTGGAGAGCGTGTTTGCAACTCTCCATCTTGATAGAGTAAAAAAAAAAGTTTGATTTTGCAGAGTGCTTGTAGGTCCTTAAAATGTCTTAAAATGCCTCAAATTCAATTTTATAAGTATCATTAGTCCTTAAGCTGAAGTTTTGGGGCCTTAATTTACTCAAACATTTTATAGAGTCTATACATAATATCTGTGTCTTGGTGACTGGGACTTTTTTTTTAAATTGTAACGGTCCCACATTCTAGTTTGTAATTCCTTGTCTTCAAACACCACAGTCTTGCTGATTCTTGTTCTGCTTGTTTGGAATTTTTTAAATATCTGCACTGATTGTAAAGTGTCCATATGATATAATTCCCAATTTCAAGTGTGTTTTACAGCTTCAGTGTTTTTGTAATGTACACATCTCCATGGATGTAGATCTCAGATATGCAGTTTTAATATCATTTTGACTTGGTGAGACTGGAATCTAGTGGAAATGATGTAAACATGGATGAGGGGCTCACTGCTCACTGCAGAATCAGGAATATTTGTCTCAGGTCATAAAAGTTGATGTGGCAGCTTTGCTGAGCAAACAGTTGACGCAAACAAAACAAACACTGTTGACGCTTTAAATCTCTGACGCCTCTGTCTGCCTCCGCTCCTTTTTCTCCAGACTCACTTGTGATGTTCAGGATTGAAATAGGCCGCTCACTGTAACACTGAGCTCGGGCGTCACTTCCTGTGATGGCGAGTCGATGATGTCACATGAATGTGGAGTAGAGGCTGTGGTTTTGGCAGGAAGCGTTGTCAGTCGTGGTCATCATATCACTCCCTCAGACAGATGGCTCTCATCCTCCTCCTCTCTTTGACGTAATCTCCTTTCTCCTTACTGTGTTTCCCGCACCTTCAATCTTTTTCAGTACTTTTCCACCCTCTCCTCTTGTTATCGCCTCATCGTTGCCTTCCCACAATACAGCTGAGCCCAGAGCTTTTCCTGAGCGAGGATGGCCAACCTGTTGCATGGCAACCGCGCTCGCAAATCTTCCTCATCAACCAGAATCAGATAATGAGATTCTCCCAACCAAACTTGCCGCAAAGTTCTCATTGTATGTCGGCCTACTGTGTCACTGTGGCAACTAGTGCTGCGGTCGGGATCCTTGGAGAGAAGTGAAAGATGGTAAACACAGTGAGCCAGTCCAATGGCTCAGCTGTCATTACTCAGCTACGTGCGCTCGCTTTGTGTCTTAGTCAGACAGGGAACTGGCATGTAAGGCATCTTATCACCTGAGTATTGTCTGACAGGCATGATGTCAGTGACGTGAGTGTGTGTGTGTGGGTGGAGTAGAGCTAAAGTCAGCTAGGGGAGGAGAATATAATAATAACAGCTGATGTAACAAGAATCACTGCCAGCACCACAGCTGCTTTGAGACACACAAACATCCTCCTGAACGTCTCACCCACACACAGGATATATCACATTTTCACATGTATACACACCCCTCTCACACTCACCTCATTTTACCGCACAGTCACACAAACACATCCCCTCCCCCAAGAGAGTATGTGCTAACAGGATTAGCTTGGCTGTGTTTTTATGAGCCCTTTGGTCGTCATCACCGTCTCACTGAAGCAGCACAACGCAGAGATAATCCACTGGTCACAAGAGACCGTCAGGTGGAGATCTGTCACTCTGGGAGATGTGTGTGTGCATGTGTGTGTGTGTGTGTGTGTGTGTGTGTGTGTGTGTGTGTGTGTGTGTGTGTGTGTGTGTGTGTGTGTGTGTGTTTGTTTGTTTTGATCTTCTATCCATCTGAGATGAGTTTCTCGCTCAGGAAGTGAAGATGTTTCTGCAGCTTGAGTCAGAAATAAATTCCTCTTATAATTTAGTGTTCATTGGAAAGGGAAGATTTAATTTTAAGCTTGTGTAAGCCAGTAAAGTACAGATGGAAACACAACTCGGTTATCTGTGCTTTGTTCTCTTTATTTGATACATGTTTAATAGCGTTTTATTTCATCTCAATCCATTCTGTATTAAAGTTTCACCCCCAAACAATTTTAATCAACAAACTTAAATGTGAAACTGAGGTTAATCTGATATTTAGAAAACAATGGAAAACAACAAGCCCTCAATCTGGGAGAGATTTACTTGGAAGATTGTCACTCTTTTTTTCTGTATTCCTGCCCAGAAGAAATCTTATTCAAATCAGGCTGACTGCTGGTAATCTTTCAAGGACAAAGATGTTAATTATTTCAATATTTCATAGAGGTGTCTCCCTTTAGCCCCTTTTTTGGGCTAAAATCCACGACATCCTGGTAAGTGTTTGTTCAGCCCAAATCACTTAATTTTGAGCTCATGTACCTGATTAGTCTGGAAAACTTGAATGGAGAGAAAAAGGATAAATAATTGTTATAAATCTATTGGTTGCCTGTAAGGAATCCCGAACCAAGAAATGGCTGAAAAAGGAAGTACCTAGTTTTGATGAATGGATTGACAGGCTGCCAGAAAATACCCTCCATCTCAGCCCAAGCAGCGCTCCATCATCACTCCAAATAAGTCCATCAATTTTGAAAGAGAGGCTGAATAAACAAGAGATGGCAAGCAAGAAATGGCCAAAGTAGTCTCCACATTGCTTTCCTCTGTTTATTAAACTGTTTCCAACTCAAATCTGTGACGCTGGATGTGACACACCAGTTTAAAAAAACAAAACAAAAAACCCACAAACTCAGAGACATACTTGTCTGCTGCAGAGCTGTGCACACAGCTTCGGTTTACTGGCCAAAGAAAAGGAGTCCATCAGCTATTTTTAACAGGTTTTTCCATTTTTTTAAAAAAAACTTTGTACATGCATTAATTTTTGTGAAAAAAGGGAGTAGGACGAAGATTGATCTGGATAGGGTGTGCTTGCGGATTTTCTGTAGTGTCATTTTATTTGACTCCATCTTCCTCAACAAGAGGAATCTACTCAAGTTGCTATAAATGCTCACTGGTCCTGCAGAGTGATGTCAGGGTGGCAGGCTGCAAGTAAGAATGGATGCTGAAGAACCTGCTCTGTATCTAGCTGCAGCATCTTCTTCACCAGATGGATGCTGCTCTCTGGTGTCCGTATTTCATCTTCATCATTCAGGCAAGGTCATTAAGACACTTCTCTTATAAGAAAACGGCTCTGGATGGCTGTTCTTCTATCCGTGTACCATTTCCACTGTTGAGCAGATAGTCTGCTGGCTGACCCTGAGTCTCTATGAAACTCAGCACATTCTAGTCCATCTCTTGGAATACAGCGGGTACTCAATAGCCAATTCTGCAACTACCAGGCCCGGAGCCCACATATCGATGGCCTCAATTAATGGAATATGCAGTATGACCTCTGGTGTTCTGCACCAGGCGTCCTGGACACAGACACCAGGCTGAACAACAAACACAGGACGTGCCAGGCTATAATCAATAAGAGTGAGTGTGGTGTCTAATCCTCTTTAAACTTTGAGGTCAGGCCTTTGTACAGTTTCTGAAACGTTTTTTAAGAAGTGACACCTTGTCATACTGTCATGCTGAAATAGTATAAATCTGACATTTTCCATTGGTGTCAAGTGTTATCGGCTGCTGCTTTTGAACAGGAATCAGTCTGTTGAACACTACATGTAAATAGCTGTGCAACATGTTGTCCAAGCAAGTGTGACAGGAAGTGATGTGTGTTTCTGCGTGGCAGCTCGGGGGTCCGTGGGCGACTGAATGATTCACTCTTATTTGTTCTTTAGTCTGTGGTATTACAGTTTTAACAGTTTTCTCACATTTGCCATTTGAAGTTACTGTTGCGCAAAATTTCCTCATGCTTTAAATCTGTTTCCAGACACAGTAAAAATGTATTTGCTACAGTAATTATTCGCATGATCATTTTGAGATTATGTCTTAAAGCAATACAATAAGAAGGCAATAAGATAAGAAGGCTCCATTTAGTCATGGAGGAAGAAATTCTGACACATCACAATAGGAAAAGTGTGATAGCTAAATTCCATTTAGTGGCCTCATTTTCAGAGTCCTGGTGGTGTTTATGTTGTCTTTTTAAGACCAATAAATAGAAAACAACAATACAAACCAAAGATGCAAGAGATGAAGACCGCGCCCTTGCATCTTTGCGCATGTCAAGGGCGCTGTTGGTACACCAGTTGGTGCAGTTTTTGTCAGAGTTTGCGAGAAGTATTGAAATCGTATATACTGCAGGAAGTAGTGCTGCTGGAAATGACATTTTGTCGCAACAACTTCCTATTTTACTGCGAAATGTGCAAAATGTGCACCACAGCAACGCAGTCAGAAGAAAACTCCTAATTTTCACCAGGAAGCATCATCATCGTCAAAAGATTTTTAAAACAGATTTGAGGTGGATCTGGTCGACTTCCAAGGAGGGATACATGGGATGTTACATGTGCATACAAATGTTCGTACATCTTAGTGGAACATACCACGGTGGCTACTTTTTAAAAAAAAATGTAGGGGGAGCTAAAGATCTGTTTTTGACACCTGAGCATGAAATCCCTAAAATATCAAATTTTTCACCAGCTCTGATGAGTGTGCAAAGTTAAGTGAGTTTCAAAGCACCTTTAGCCCCTCAAAAATGGGAATATTGTACAAAAATATAATTCCTAATGTTTCTATAGGGTCCTCGCACTTTTTGGTGCAAGTAACCACACAATTCCAAGATCAAGCTAAAAGACAAATAGCAACCAAAAACAAGCCAACAATAACAACCAACCCTTTCTCTCCTTTTTTCTCCACAGCGTTTGTGATTTACAACTTCCTGAGTCTGTGCTACGAATACCTGGGAGGAGAGAGCGCCATCATGGCTGAGATCAGAGGGAAACCTATCGAGTGAGTCTCACATTTCTCCAGTTGGGAGAATTAGATTCTAAAACAGTATTAGTTTTCCAACCTAGCATGAAACAGGGGTGTTTGATCATGTGTTGTTGTTTTTTTCAAAGCAATTATTGTGAACATTTTCCGTTTTCCTGCACACTTCATTCCACACAAATATCAGAAACAGCGTTAAAGCGGTTGTTTTGTCTCATCAGGTCGAGCTGTATGTACGGTACCTGCTGTCTGAGGGGAAAGGCCTACTCCATCGGCTTCCTTCGGTTCTGTAAGCAGGCCACTCTGCAGTTCTGCGTGGTCAAACCGCTCATGGCCGTCATCACGGTCATCCTGCAGGCCTACGGCAAATACAAGGACGGAGACTTTAAGTAAGTGCTGCAGACAGGGAGGTAGATGAGAGGTCTTTAAGCCGAGCCTGGCCTGACTTTTAATTTTCAGGTTAATTGAATGTCCCAGACTGATCGGCTCCTGAGTTAATCGTTTCAGTTTGGGGCGTTAATCTCTAATGGGAGATTTTGGCTTTCAGCATGACCTACAATAATAAAATCAACAGCAGCACCACTGATGTCGTTTTGGCCGACTTCTTCTCTCTCAACAGCGTTGCCAGCGGTTACTTGTACGTGACCATCATCAACAACATCTCCGTCAGCTTGTCCCTGTACGCACTCTTCCTCTTCTACTTCTCCACCAGGGAGCTGCTCAGCCCGTACAGTCCCATGCTCAAGTTCCTGATGGTCAAATCCGTCATCTTCCTCTCCTTCTGGCAGGGTAGGGTTAAACTACACCATACACATCGTGCTTTTTATTCATATAACGTTTTTGTTTTATCTTCACTGTGTACTATCTTATCGTTTGTGGTCAGGCATGTTGCTCGCCATCCTGGAGAAGTGCGGGGCCATCCCTCAGATCAACTCAGTGGAGGTGTCCGTCGGCGAGGGGACAGTCGCTGCTGGTTATCAGAACTTCATCATTTGCATCGAGATGTTTTTCGCGGCACTGGCTCTTCGCCACGCTTTCACATACAGAGTCTACATGGACAAGAGTCTCGATTCACAAGGTGAGACAGAGGAGAGAGAGAAACAAGTACACAACGTTTTGAATGTGATCTGATTTTCAGAGATAAAATAACATGAGGTCGCTATGGCTCTTGGTGCTTCAAAGAACCATCAAAAAAATTAAAGTGACTGATGATGACATTATCATGTGAAAGTGAGCAGTAAAGCTCTGAGGAGCTGAACGCCCGCCTAATAAACTTGACGGTGCTGCTCTTCATTTTAGTAGCCAGCTTAATTTAAGGGTGAGAAATCACTTTGATGGATAAGGTCAGAGGCAGACGTAACATTACTATAGAGCTGACAGGAAGTAAACAAACATGAAGTTGTGCAGGTAAACCACACCAGAGTTTACTGCATGTCTTACAAAAGGGAAAACCTAAAATATTCTCTTTATCTCTTCCTGTCTGTCTTACGGCATGATTTATCTGTCTCTATTCTTTCAACCACAACTCGATTTACTTCTTCCCCCACTGATTCTTTGGGTTTTTTTGGGTTTTTTTCTGCCCGTCACTGATTCTTTTGTTTGGGTTTGCTTTCCTGTGTCTACACACCCATCTTTATTTGTCTCTTTCTTTCTCTGCTGCGTGGTAAAGGACCTGTTCCTACACACGGAGAGTTTGGTAGGTTAAACAGGGATGACGTTTTCACTCCACATTCAGCCCCCTCTTTTTCTTTCATGTTGTTTTTAGTTAGTTGTATCATTCAGAGAGGTATGAAGTTTCTGTAAGTTTTGTTTTCGTCCAATGTGATTTGGTTCTGTTTGCCTGTAGGTGTTGCTATTAATTTCATCTCCATCCTATTTTACTTTTCCTTTTTCTACTGCTGCTTCCTGCCTTGTGTCTTTACATCACTATGTAGTTAATCTTATGTCCCTCTCCATGCCCTCTCTCTAAATCACATCCACTGTCCCTTTACAACTCCTCCTTTTCCCCAAATTCTCTTTGACCCATTCCCTGGTTTTGTCTCGCTGTTCAATGCCCTCTAAATCACTGTGTTCCTCTCCTCTCTATTTTTGTCCTCTCTTTTCCTCTCCCACCCTTCTTTCTTTCCACTAAATCACTCCTCCTCCCAGTTTTCTTTATTATCTCTTCTCTTTTCCTCACTTTTCACTTCATTTGCTTCCACATCCCTGCCTGAATCACGATAAATCCACATTCCTTAATGTTTTCCTCCCTTTTTATTATGCCTCCTCTCAGGCCTGTGGCCGTAGGCAATAAGTTTTAGGGTTGCCCGTACGTACATCCCATTCTTGTGACTGTAACATCTCAAGGAAGCTTTGGGGAAATTTCCTTAAATTTGGCACAAACGTCCATTTCTCAATAATAATAAGACTCAATAATGAACTGAATAGATTTTGGTGATCAAGGGTCACTGTGACTATGTCTGTTTCATTCCTGTGGTGAACATGGTATCTCAAGAACGCCTGAAGAGATATTTTTTTTTAAATTTGGCACAAACGTCCACTAGAGCTCAACGATACTGATACGAATTTGGTGGTCATAGGTGAAAGATCGCTGTGACCTCATACGTCCCATTCTCATGAACACAGTATCTCATGTACAGCTTTAGGGAATTACCTCAAATACACATCTGCTTGGACTCAGTGAAAAACTGATTAGAATTTAGCAGTTCAAAGGTCAAGGTCACTGTGCCCGGTTTATTCTCGTGAGGGTGATATCTCAAGAACGCTTTGAAGGAACTTCCTCAAATTTGGCACAAACGTCCACTTGGACACAAAGATGAACTGATTAGATAATAATTCTAGTTTTCTCTTCCACTCTTCTCTCCTTCCATTAAATCACTTCTCTTCATCCTCTCCTCTATTCACATTTCTTTCCTCTTATCGCTTTCTATTTGATTTATCCCCACATTCCCACCTAAATCCCCATAAATCCACTTTTCTTTAATGTTTTCTCTTTTTTATTTTTTCTTTCCTTCCTCTCCATTTCTCTTCTCTAAATCACCCCTATGCCTTTAAACACCCTTTATTTCCTCTCCCCAATGTCCTTTTTACACTTTTCCCCCTGTTAACCCCGTTTTCTTTCTTTCACTTCTTCTCCTCACCTCTAACTCTCTCATCTCATTTGCCTCCCGCAGGCCGTCGTGCCCCAATGAAGAGCATCTCCAGCAGCCTGAAGGAGACCATGAACCCGGGCGACATGGTCCAGGACGCCATCCACAATTTCTCTCCGGCCTACCAGCAGTACACCCAGCAGTCCACACTGGAGCAGGGGGCGCCGCCGCCCGTCACTCGCACCCACAGCGCCGTCAGCAGCCGTGGCGACACAGAGAAGACCCTCTTGCTCAGCTCCGACGACGAGTTCTAGAGCAGGACACGTTCACAGCTGAATCTGTTTCAGACTGTTTTAATGGCGGATGGTTATTGATCCTCCTGTGCAGCCGTCCCTCTTCAGTGTGTGAATGATCACTGAGACGTTTCATTTTCCTGTTTTTTGATCACAAAGGATTTGTGTGTCAAACTCTTGCACATTGAATCATACTTCACTTTTGGAAGTTTTCTGGCTCGGACAGAGGCCTAATTTCAGCTCAGTCATGTGGCGGTGTAATTTTCCTAATGGATGTGTTTTTTTTGTTTTTGTTTTTTTTTTTTGGTTTGCATTTTGAACTCCCTGTTGTTTTCAGATAGTCATTTCTGCCATTAAAATCTTTTTTAAAAGCTGAATTTCCAGGACTGGAAATAGAAAATGTCAGAATTTTATAAATGTTTTGAACTTTTACTTATATTAATATATTAATTTGCAACAAATAGTTCTTCTGCAGATATATTTTTCTGCTTCAATTAAACAGAGGCTGTTGTCACTATTGCAGCACTCATGAAAATGTGATGTGAAGTTAGGCGGAAAACACACAGACAGATGAATTATACGTAAACTGGGGAGCCCCTGGTGCAATGTGGGATTTTAAGGGACAGCCTTCACTGCAGTGTGGCGATGGATTTAAAGGGAAACCAATTCATAAACAAGAGTTTATGTCAGTTTTATGGATCACTGTGTTACTGATATTTAGAGGAACACATGAGAGCAGATTACGAGTCATCTGGTCCAGGAGTGGAGCAGAGCTGGTTGGGATTATACTGGTGTAATTGGGGCGTTATATGAATGGGCGGGATTAAAGCTGGAGCTGGTTCACTCAGCTAGTCTGCAGGCCTCTATGTAGGTTAACAAGACTGAGGGAAAAACAAGAGCAATATAGGTTAAAGCTAACTGTAGATGCTGTTTCTCAGTAGAGGAGCTGTATGTGTCCTCTGTATACAGGATTCCAAATGTTTAAGGGGCACATTCAAAAAAAGTGATATTTCAAGAACGCCTCAAGGGAATTTCTTCAGTTTTGGCACAGAATTACACCTGGATTTGATGATGAACTGATGAGATTTTGGTGGTCAAAGGCCAGGGTCGCATACCTTTTAAATCCCACTCTCACGAATGTGATATCTCAAGAACGTCTCTAGGGAATTTCTTTAAACTTGGCACAAACATCCACCGGGGCTTAAGGATGAACTGATCAGAATTTAGTAGTCAAAAGTCGCTGTGACCTTGTAGGGCTCATTCTTGTGAACGCAATATCTCAAGAGCGCCTCAGGGGATTTTTCTCAAATTTGGCACAAACGTCCACTTGGACTCAATGACGAACTGAATGGAATTTAGTGATCAAAGGTCAAGGTCACTTTGACCTTGCATCCGGCTCATTCTCATGACCACAATATCTCAAGAATGCTTTGAGGGAATTTCCTCAAGTTTGGCACAAACGTCCACTTGAATTAATATTATTATAAATTAAAAATGTGAAACGCAGACATTTAAAGTCAAGCTGAAATTTAGGTTTCAAAGAGGAAAAGATAAATACAAACTTGCACTTTTTCTATTTGATAATTTGTAGAAAAGATTTCAGCACACTTAAACCTCTGCAGTGTCTGACTTTTTGTTTTGAGCTTTTGGTCCATCAGACCTTCATCACAGTGCACATGAGTCAACACTGGAAAGGCAGGTTAGAGTGACCAACCCCGGTCTAATCACTGGCAGTATGCAACACACCTGTGCACAACCCTGGTGGTAAAGGCTTCACCTCTTGGGAATTGTAGTTCTTAAGTACTGTCTGGCATCTCGTGAGGCATACAAATGGAAGCCATACTTGTTACAAAAACAGGTGGAGCACTTATATTAGTGCCAAACTATTTAATCAAAAATGGGGCTTTGAGATGGATCTGGCATAATCCATTGTAAATCAGAGATCTGCTCAGCGCTAAAAACTACAATTCCCAGAGGGTGGAGCTTCTACCACCAGGGTTGTGCACAGGTGTCTGCATCTTGTCATTGATGAGACGGGTTGGTTCCTCCCAGCTGCCTGTTCAGTGTTGATTCATGTGCGCTCTGATGAAGGTCTGACAGACTGAAAGCTCAAACCAATTGAAACACTGCAAAAATGTAAGTGTGCATAAATACTTTCTACAATTTTTAGTTTTCTGATGTTTCCAGTGCCGTTTTTTTAATAATTACAAGTTTGTTTAAATACATTTAAAATGCAAAGAGTTTATGGATATACTGATGTCTTATGACCCGCTCTCAGTTTCCCCTTTTCCACCAGATTAGTACTGCTGCTTGAACTGGTTCTGCTCAGTGGAGGCAAAATTGTGTGTTGTAATGATGATCTACTTCTTTTTAATCCAAAAACAAGCATGGACCAATTATTAATGAGACCACCGCACGCTTTTTCCCAAAGATTTCTCACTTCACATCTCCATTGTTGGGTCTTTCCAACCTGTAGATTATGACACTAATGTCGTCATGGTTGGGACCTCAGGTCAAAGAAAATCTGTTATTTTTTGGTTCTAGCTAGGGAACTAACTCTTTGGGTTTCAAAGCAATTTATTTTTGGGTGGAAATGTTCTGAACAGTACAGCATTAGATTCTGGAACTGGGACAGAACCAGTACAATGCTGGTGGAAAAGGGTCAAGTGTGTGGCGATGTATTTTCTTCAGAGATTCTGCCTGTATTTTTGGTATTTTCTGCATTTGGGACATTTGTGGGCGTGCACCCCCCTTTATAAAAAGCCAGATCATAGCATTCAACGAGTGAAACTGGGGTTGACTTTTAGTTTCACTTCTGCTTACAAACGTGTTCAAAAACAGTAACCGACAATCCTGCAGAGTATACCTTTAAATTTGTTTCAGGAGTTTAATCCCTTGAAACCTGAGCAAAAAAAAAAACAGGCTAGTAAACAGTACAAGAAAATTAGTTCCCTAACCCTACCCTGACAAAAAAAATTATAATTCTGTAACTTTAATTTTAAATATGCAATTATAATCATTCAAATTATATTTTTTCCCTTGCTTTTTTGTTTTCCCTTGACTTAAATCTACTAATTTCTTACAAAGTTTTTTGTTACCTTTTTCCCCATGTTTTCAAAAGAATTTGCACTCATTTGCTCAGGGTTCAAAGTTTTAAATACTTGTGAAAGGTGTCTGAAAATGATGTCACTCCAGGTTTTAAAGGGTCACTTTCAAGGTTTTCAAATAATCCAATCCGTCTGTCAGTATGGTGTTCTGGAGTGGCTTTGGATATTTAAAGAAAGACTAAAATCCATCCGAGAGGACGTGCGTTTTCTTGTGTTTGTCAGGTGTCAGTATTGTAAGTGCTCTGCTCATAAAATCTTCAGCTTAACTACATTTTTTGCACATTATACAGTTCTTTGAAAGCGAAAAACAAACAGCATATTAGCAGAATACTATGGAAAATATATTCACACTTCAATCTTGTGCATTTACAATATGTTTTTTATAATATTCTGTGAATAACTTGTAAACTTTGTATGACTTGGATGCTCTTCTCTTCTTCCAGTCAGTCTTTTTTTGTCCGATTTAACTTGACCACAGCCAGAGCTGGTTTTCTCTCTCTTTTTTTTTTTAAAATATAATTGAGTCATCCGAATGAGTCATGCCGACGTGTTTACTGTAACTGCTGTCACTGCTCTGCTGTGGCCCCATGTGAACACCAGGGGGCCGCGTGGAGGAGCCGCACACACACTTATCTCCACGCAGTCAGGCAGTTATCACACATTTAAAGCTCGCCGCCCATGTGCCGGCTTTGTCTGAGCTGCAGGTTTTTATCTGTCAGAGAGATGAAGTCAGCCTCAGACTGGTCATAGGTCTTTTTATTTCTGCTCCTGCCTGACATCATGTTGGTTTTAAATAGGACAGAAGCCACGTCTGTGCACAGCGGCCTATTTTTAGACGTTGCTGAGTGTTGTCTGTGTAACTGGGTCGCTCCATGACTGAGCTTCATTCAGCAAAAATGACCTTGTAGGTACTTTTTATAAATGTGGGTAAACTGCAGTTATTTTTGGTTTGAACTTTTTGTGCATCGGTTGGTGTGCTTCTGTAAATGTAGACATTTTCATGCTTCAAACCTAAAAGAAAAAAGTCTTATCAGGGTGAAAACAATGATATATGTCAGGCGCACCGCACTATGGCTGCCATAAGTCACTCTCAAGCTTCGTCCTCTTTCTCTGCGATGTGTGAGACGTCCTGGTGTAAATGAATCCAGCTGCAGACTGATGTTGTAAATACAGATGTAAGTGCTGTCCACAGGAGCTGTAGTGGTGTATGTTGAAATAGTCATATATGCTGTAAAGACGGGGCACGGGATACAAAAAAAAGACCTAGTTTTGTATTTTTATTTCATAACTGTGTTTTTTATTTCAATGACTTTTTAGGGTTTCTTTGTATCTGATAAAGCTGCTTATTTTATGTCAAAATGGAAAAATATCTGATGCTATAATAAAAGATATTTAGTCTGATATGTAAGTTAACTGTCATCGGTTTTTTTTTGTGATATAGATTTAAAGGTCCAGTGTGTAGAGTCCTGCAGCCCATAATCATTAACGCTGTTGTTACCTCAGATGTGTGTGGAACAGGCAGAGCTAAAATGACCACTGGCTCTGGATTGGGCCTCTTGTGTTTTTGCATCGGTTACTGTAGTTAACAGCTTTCTGCAACATGCAGCATCAGCAAAAGCATGATAGTTTAACATGTCTCTGGTTTATCTGTGTTTTTACTAGTTTTAATCACTTGGTCCATTTGATTTGGAGAGGAAGAAGAAAACCTGCACATCCGGATCAAAAGGTGAGCACACATTAAGTTATCGGACAAAAAGACACAACCATCAGAAACAAAACAATAAGTAACATGGTAGCTGTCTATGGTTCATGCTAGAGCTGCAATGATTAGTCGATAAAAAATAAAAACGCCAACTATTTTGATAATTGATTAACTGTTTCAGTCATTTTTTCCAATTAAAAATGTCATGCATTTGCTGTAATCAGCTTACATGTAAAAATCTTCTTTGTCACTTATGACAGAAAATGAAGAATCTTTGGGTTTTGAACTGTTGGTTGGACAATGAAAGCAATTTGAAGACGTTACTTTGGGCTCAAGGAAACTGTGATTAGTTTTGTTTTGTTTTTTTGGGGGTTTTTTTTACAATTTTTGGACACTTTAAAGACTAAAATGTAAATAGATTAATCATGAAAGGAAATTTTCTCAAATTTGACTCAACAGTGGACTCATTCTCATAAATATCTCGAGGACACCTCAAGGGAATTTCTTTAAATTTGGCACAAACTTCTGCTTGGACTCAAGGATGAACTGATTAGAATATAGCTGTCAAAGGTCACTGTGAGCTCACAGAATTTGTTTTTCGCCATAACTCAAGAATTCATATGCTAATTATGACAACATTTAGCACAAATGTCTAATAGGATACAGTTTTAATCAAAAAAAGGTCAAAGGTTAACATCTGTGACATAATAATGTTTTGCAAAAAAGCGCTTTTCAGACCATTTCCCAACGTCAGTACCCAGTGACAGAAGGGGAGACATTTGGTCAAATATTGAATTTCTGTGTGAAGCATCTGTGTTTTACTGGATGTGAAGTGTAATTTGAGTGTTACGCTGAGGCTTACCACAACAAGGCAGTAATTAGAGTTTTATGACTAATTTAGTGAATTTGCAATGATGATTCTCACATTTTAAAAAGTAACATTTAAGCACTTAAACTCTATTTCTACTTAAAACTCGAGTTAATCTGCTGATCTGGAGACTAAGATAACTGGTGCAAGACTTCCTGTAGATCCACTTCCTTTCTGAACCACAGCGAGTGCATCTGCTGTTCCGGATTGGCCCACAACCACTAACACACAATGTTATGTACAATATGTACAACATTTATTATAATTAATATATAAAATAGACAATGTACTTAAATTTTCACAATAGAAAAAATACAGGTAATAAATACAAAAACCATTTTTGTTTTGCAGGTTATTACAAAACATCCAGCACAGTTTGACAGAATGTGAGACGTTAAAATATCGAGAATAAATGCTTTGCCACACTGATATTCATATAGCTAAATATAATCTTAGGGAGTTATTTGTCAACACAGCCTAATGTGTTACAACGCCTGCTTATAAATGATATTGCTCGCACTATTCAGTGGCCAGGACTCCATCAAACCCGAGTCTGGAGCAGACCCGGGACTGATGGAGGTTTTCAAGTGAATACAGCCCCTCTCCACCTTCTCTGCCAATCCGCCTTTCCTACTTTCTTTCTCCATCATTCAACAACTCCTCAACCCTCTTTGTCTCCTCCTCTTCTCCATCTTTCTCTCCTTTAACTTCCCGTGGATCCGCCCACCCAGCCGATTTTAGAAATGACCTTAATTTTTCCTCACAAATAACATACCAATCATCATAGAAAAATAATGTCCCTCCAATAATCCACTACGACCAGCCGGTACAAACATGGCAAAAAACACTCACAAAAAAACAAACAAAAAAATCATCATACAGCAATATGGCCATTGGCTTTGAGCATATTTCTACACAGCTAATAATTAACATTTTGTAATCATCGTCGCCACACAACACAATAATTAGACATATCCCCGGACTACTCGTAATAAGTAAGTACTTCTGAAAACACGTAGAACATCACAGCACTCATTAGCTTGTCTTTTCATAACATCTACCTTTAAATACAAATAAAATATAGAATATATATCTCTGATAAATGTCACTCAACATTTTCGTCTCTCAACGGCAAAACATTACAAACACACAACGAAAAAAAACAAACCAGGAATGTGTGCAGAGGATTTGCATCATAATTCCTATCAGATGCGACTCCGCTTTAGCAAAAACGACCAACATCTGTTTGTTGGGGAGTCAAGATATGATGGATATGTAAAAGAACGGGAGGCCACAGCAGACTGTAGCAGTTACTGCACAGGAGCAGGGTTCATACACATTTTCAACAATCAATTTCCATGACTTTTCAATGACCACCAATACTTCTCAGTTCTGATTCATTACTGTAATAGCTTTTTTAAATATATAGTATTTAAAAAATGAATTCAGAACAGGATTAGAACTGAATATTTAAAGACAGGAACTTTTCATTCTTTGTCAAATATTCTTATGCACTTTAAGTATTTTGTATTTATTTTGCTGCCACTTTTTTTTAAGAAAACATGCCCTCTGAAAAAAAGAAATTGGCCTTTTGTAAAAGAAAATGTTTTGGCCATTTCCTTTCTCTAAAAATCTGGTGGTTTTTAAAGAAAAAAAATGCAGTTTTTTATTTCTTTAATTTTTTTGCAAATTTTTAAAGAAAGAAAATGTGTGGGTTTTTTCTTTCTTTAGAAATTTTTCGGTGATTTTTCAAAGAAAACATGCATACTAAATCTGTGTATTTGGAAGGCTTGTTTTCTCTGAAAACCCACTTTTTGCAGTCAGTTTTCCAATCCTTGTTTTCTTCAAAAATTACCAAAATTCCACCATTTTTCACAGCCACAATCTGTGACAACAGAAATTATTATTATCAAATTATGTTCAAATTTCCGGCAATCTTTGAACACATCATGCATTATTATACAGATTTGTGAAAAAAATCAGTTCCATGACTTTTCCAAACTTTTCCTGGTCTGTAAATTGCTATTTGCAAATTTAAAAAGTTTTTAATGACCGTACGAACCCTGCAGGAGGGATTGTGGAAATGAGGGATAAAAAGGTCAGAAAAGAAAGAAATGTGCGGTCATGAACAGTGAGCGATTACAGTCTTTTTTTCACCCTCTTAGGTTTGCATTCTTCTGACTCCTACAGACTCTGAAGGCACTGCATTAATGTGAGAAATGTGAACACAAGCAGTACAAAACGACTTTCTCCTTGAGTGGAGGAGTGGAACAGGTAGTGGCAGGTGAATCCACAAATGAAGTAATGTCACAGCATTTGTCAACCTTTGTATGGACTTTTTTTTTTGCTCTCTGTGACCCGAGGAGTTATTTCAGTCTTCTCCCGTGACCCCGCCTGCATATCAAGTGACACCAAGGTTGAGAAACTCTGTATTAATGACTAACAAAAGTGGATGAATCATACTTTGGGACACTTTTTTTCCCCCGAAAAAACTCCAGACGACAAACTGTTCCAGGAATGCAGACGCTGTAGAGCCGCAAGAAGCTGCGTGAACGTCCGCTCCGCCCGTGCGTTTTCGCTGAAGCACAGAGAGGCCCCAGCTTTGAACGTGTACAGTAACTCTGGTTGTGTCGGTCTGGCTGCACTCAAAGTCCCGTTCGTCTTCGCCTCCCGTGTGGATTGAGGACTGAGTGTGAGGGTTTTGTGCGCGTGTGAGTGCATCAGTGCTCGACGCCTCGTTCACATTAGACCTGTTCTTAAAATAATCCCAAACACTCAAAGGGCAAGTTTTTGAAGTGGGGTTGTATTGGGTACTTATTCATAGTCAGTTTATTACATACATAATAGCCACCTAAAAAAAATCTTTTATCAGTTGAAGTGTACGCTATACTGAGAGAATTTTCACTGCTTAACTTTAAGTGAGACAGCCCATTACGGCAGGGAGGCTGTAAACAGCCAAGGTCCTAAATCTCTGCTCTCGTCAAAGCCACCAGACTCCATTGACAAAAACAGTAATTTTACCTCACAGAACACAGGAGCTGCTGGTGTACCGCTGCTTCGATCAGGTAGTTAGTTAGTGTTATTGTATGACTTCGGCGAATCTGAAGCAACCCTTTTAAACGCCAAAGTCACGCAATAACACTAACTAACTAACTAACTGATCAAGGCACCTGTGGACCGGCAGATCCTGTGTTCAGTGATGTTAAATCTGTATTTTTCTCAATGGAGTTTGGCTGTGACATAACACTTTCATTTACTTGAAAATCACTGTTTAACAGAAAGGCAAAGCAGTGAAAATATTCTAAGTATAGCCTTAAGTTAAACTGATATTTCTTTTTTAAGTGGCTAAACTAAGTTTTGTTGCTGACCAATCCACAGCAGTACGTTGCTTAGCTTCTGTGTTGGACTGTGGGGGCGTGCCGACTGCCATCTGCTGTATGTGATACACTGACTGTGGATAAATACTTCATACAGCCCCACTTCAGAATATCACAACTGTCCCCTCAAGTAAATTTCAGTCAGCTAAGCTGCAGCGTTACAGAGTGGAGGCCACCTCCAGCGGTCCTGGGTGATTTTTAAACTCTTGCTTTGGAAAACTAGCTGTTGTCTGATGGGTGACGTCACACGCCACTCCGTCAACATTGTGTCATACAGAATTTTAAAATGTGAACGAGGCGTGACGCAGACAAGTGCTTAGTATTTTCCTACTACAATGTTCTCCGGTGTATGTGTGTATGTGTGTGTGTGTGTGTGTGCGTGTGTGTTTATGCCTACAGGTGTGTGTGTGTTTGCATTGCAGGTTGTGCCTCCCCCCCCAGTCTGGTTCCTCCTTCTAGGACGGCTCATGATCCCGCTGCGGCTGAGGCTGCTGCGGACTCTTCACGATGGTGATGACGGAGGCGGTGTTGAGACGTGGGGCGGTAGCCAGCAGGTTGCCTCCTCCTGCCTCCAGGCCCCTGGCGAACCTCTGGAGCGCAGCCAGGCGGGCGCCGAGCCCCTCCAGCTCTTTCCTCATGCCGGCGTTCTCGGCCCCGAGCCTCTCCACCTCCCTCTGGAGCTCCATCTTCTGCTGCTCCAGAGCTTCACGCTGGGACACCCGTTTGACTCGGCAGCTGGCGGCGTAGCCCCGGTTTTTCAAGGTGCGGCGGCGCTGCTTCAGCTTCTGGATCTCATCGCGGGACATGCCGCGCAGGTGGAGGTTCAGCTCTCGGACTGTGAGGGACATGAGCTCGCTGTCCGACAGGAAGGGCACGTTCTCGCCACATTCCTGCTTCACCTGAAGAGGACAGAAGAGAAGACACTGGCATTAGCGGTTGTGTGCCTCAGCGTACCAGTCGAGTCGCAATTACAGTTTACATCCATGTCTGTGAAAACATGGACGCTTTACACACATCTTCCCCCCCCTGCAGCACACAGGATCTCTACAAACCAGCACAGTTTCAAGATTAATGACCTTGACCTTTGACCACCGGATTCTATTTGGTTTATTATTGAGTCCAAGTGGACATTTGTGCCAAATTTGAGGAAATTCCCTCAAGACCATTCTAAGATATTCTGTTCACGACAATGACACAGATGCAAGGTCACGGTGACCTTGACCTTTGGCCACCAAAATCTAATCAGCTTATCGGTGAGTCCAGGTGAATGTTTGTGCCAAATCTGAAGAAAAAAAATCGATGAAGGTTCTTGAGATATCCCTTTCACGTGCATGAGACATATGGTCATTGTGACCCGTGACCTTTGACCTTTGACCAAAATTTAATCAGTCATTCTTTGAGTTCACTCAAACATTTGTGCCAAATCTAAAGAAATTTCCCCAAGATGATCATCACGTTCATAGAATGAGA
Source organism: Plectropomus leopardus (assembly GCF_026936395.1). Lineage (NCBI taxonomy): Eukaryota > Metazoa > Chordata > Actinopteri > Perciformes > Serranidae > Plectropomus > Plectropomus leopardus. Next base: position 21,829,619 of record NC_142194.1, on the reverse strand, counting down.
CAGATGGGGTCAAGTGACCTTGACCTTTTACTTTTGACCACCACAATCTAATCAGTTTACCCTTGAGTCCAAGTGGATGTTTATGCTGAATTTGAAGAAAATCTCTCATGGCTTGTTTGAGATAACCCACTTAGACGGATGCACGGACAACCGGAAAGCACAATGCCTCCAGCCTCGGTTAGCGCCGCGCAGAGGCATGACCACATAACCAATGTCACCGAAGAACAACCGAGAGAGAGCTGAGCTTCTTTTGATGACATTTTTACTTTTGTAAAAACAGTCTGTCTATAAACATGAGTCATTCTCTATAACATAACATTTTATTTCTGTGTGTTACCTTCAGGGCTTTGCTGTTTCTTTCTGATGTCATGATCTTCGGTTGTTCCCCTCGAGCACCAGTCAACACAGATACAGACACTCTGGAAGCAGGAAAAAAAAGGTGTGTTATCATGTGACTGTGGACATCATGCTGTTTTTGGTCCAGATCCATCCTGACATTTAGCATCCGCTCACAAGACAGCCAGTCAGGCGCGTTAAAGCAAAAGGAGAACCCGCGGATCTTTCATGCTTCTCCAAACGCGCTCTCTCATTAAACCCTGCGGTTTGATGTTAAAGGAAGGGGAGGTTTTGAAAGCGGCGAGCCTTTCTCTCTTCGCTGGAAGAGTGAGGGGGAAGTTATCATGTGTCTGCCCATTGGTTGCTCAAAGCAGGTGTCCTAACCAATTCCCTCGACACTTCCTCTTGTCAACACCAACGGTTCAAAACGTTCATTGTGAGAAAGAAAAGGAAACAACTGTATTTAAATAAAAAGGAACCAAGCATCACAAGAATCTCATTTTTGTGATGCTCATAATTTCTGCGTCGAAACCAAAAATGAAAACATACTTAACCCTTTTAAACAAGAGCATGACTGGCCTGGTTTCTTTTTTAAAAAATGTGGGAATAAGTTAAATAAACCTGAAATTTAGCAAAACAAAACAAAAAGAAAAAAAGTTTTTTTAAAAAAGTTCAAAATTAGAAAATATAATAATAATAATAATAAACTATTTTGAACATTTTGCCCTACTTTTTAAAAAAAACATTATCATGAACTATTATTTTCTCTCGCTTTCTCTATTTAAAAAAAATCAGGTCATTTTCACCCCTTTCCTAAGTTTTTTGCAACCTGTCGGACATTTGTTGCCGAGCTGCTCGTAGCTGTTTTGGCCATGTTTTCAACAGAACATGCTGCAGCAAGAATTTGCTGCAGTTTCAGAGATTTTAAGGCATGTAAAGTGCATCTGAGCACAGCACAAGAAAAAAAAAGATTCCAGGTTTCAATGGGTTAATTATTAAAAAATAGCAGACTAGAACAGTGAGTTTGGGTATGTTTGCACGCCCTTAAATTGCTGCTTCCAGTAACAAGCTGTAATAACAGCATTAAGAGTGTTTGTTTAAGTCTGTACCGCCTTAATGCTATTGTTTTAGGAAATTTTCTCTCATTCTTCTTTCTTAGAGTTCACACAGACTGTTTGGGGACTTCCTACACTCCTACTAAGGTCAGTACACAAATGTTGTGTGAGTTTTAAGTCCAACCTTTCACTTGAACTTCTTTTTCCCCTTAAGTCACTTCTTGGCTGATTTGGCTTTAGATCAGTCATGCTGATAAAAAAAATGACTGCACTTCAACTATTTTAGCTTTATCAGTTTAACCCCCCCCCACCCCCACCCCCCCGACCCCGACACACAGGACAGCCACACGGCATGCTGATGAGAGGCCACGCTGTGTTGATTTTGCAGCAAAAACATCTTAACATTTAATTAAGACAAACACTTTGACATCATAAAACCACGGGGGGTTTTCCCACACGGCTTCTGGAGAGTGAAAGTGTGAACTTTTACATTGCTGCAACATTGGATTTTCTTTTTTAGAGTGAGTGGGCTTTTGTTTAGTCTCTCCGAGTGTCAAAAAACATGAAAAATGTTAAGAAGCGTGGCTGCATCATACTGCATGCTGCTTTCTTTTATACATCCTTGTGTGTGTGAAGCCCACAACGGCTTTTTTGGAAGGTGCTACATTAATTAAGTTATTGTAATCATTATCTAGATGAGAACGTGACGCAGCTGAATTTCTCCACTTCTTGATTATATTATACCATGGTGTGACAAGATCTGGCACCTTTTTTTTGTCTCTTTTCCTCTTCTAAACCTATCAACAACAGCATCTTTGGTGGCAGTTGGTGACAGAGCCTTCAGGGAAACCTGAAGTGACTCTTAGAAATATTTAAGTTTAACAAATTTCGTTTAAATTGAAGTAAGCTGGTTTTCTGTTTGCTTTGGAATGTGACATTCTGACTTTCATTACATCTACGCCCACTTGTTATAAAAGGATGTTGCACTTATGTAAATTGGGTTGTTTTTTTTCTCAGTTTGACTATTAACTAATAACTATTAAGGCAAAAGAAGCCATTTAAGTTACAGTCACATTTTATCTGTTTCATATTTGGGAATTCAGTTGAAAAACCCTAATTTTGGTTAATACTCAATGTCATAATAGTAAAATTGTTATTACAGTTGCATGTGGGGCAAAGTCAAGTACTTTGTGACACTTTTTGGTAGATTACAAAAAAACCCTGAAAATACATCAATAGTTACTTTTTGAACTTGTTAAAGATTTCTATCACTATGTTTCTATAAAGATGATATGTTGCTGAGTGAAATATTTTAGAAACTTTGGACCTTTTAAACACATTGAGGACCTCTATCTCAATCTGATTACGCATTCAGGTCAAATTGGACAATGTTTGTTTTTTAAATAGTTAAATCAATTTCATCGGTTCAGTCGCGAATTCATTAAATAATGAATGTAACGTGTGGCTTCTTTCGAACTTTTCAGCCATGCTTAAACTGTTTTGTTGCTGCCTTCTGCTTTGGTGCCATATTGTCTACAATGAACACGTATGTGCTTTTGTGAGTGTGTCTAACAGTTATGGGTAATTCTGGACTACTGTGGCTAATGTTGACTCACTCTTTTAGAGACAAAAATGCAAAAAAATATGTTCTCTAAGATTACAGGACAGCACACAAAAGCATAAGTTCAGATTTTATGGTACCTGGTAGCCTAAAAACCTTTTGGTTTTCTTTCAGAGAAATGTCCCAGTTGACCTAAATACATAAAGTACTCTCTCAAAACCCTTTCCCATAAAAAGCAAAGTGAAATGTGAAAATATTTTGAGTATGAATCAAACATTTAATCACATGCAACAGCCTACAACCATTTTGGGTGTTGAACACTTATTATTTTAGCTGCAGGACTCTCATTACCAAAAAGAGAAGGTCAACATGCAACATTGCTTTCCTTGCAAGGTCTGGGACCAGTGTTCTTTTCACCCTACTTATCTCAGACCAATAAAAGTGTTTTATGTAAAGCACATGTGTATTTAAGCTCCAATAACATGTTCAATGACTGGCTGTGAATATTTAAAGACCCTTACACCTTACCTGTCCCATTTTACCTGATGCCCCACATTATCTATGCCTACGACTTGTTCACAGTAGGAGTTGATCCACATGAGTTAAATTCAACCCCTGGTCTAGTGGTCTGTAGTTTGCTGACAATAAACTGCATTTCCCAGCATGCGTGGGAAGTAGAGGTTGCAGCAGCAGTGTCTCGGACTCCGGCTGTAAACCGATGAGACCGCCGTTTCGTAAAGTCATGGTGATTCAGCAATAAACGGATTGCTGAGATCCACCGGGACTTACGGTCAGCCCAAACCCCCCCCAAAAACATCTGTGACCTCATGTGTCTTTGTGTCTGTCCAAAAAACACTGGACATTTGGACTTTACTATAAATATCTTGAGCTTTAGAGGACGTTTTTAAGTAACGCAACAAGTGAACGCAGCAAAACGCGACTAATAAACGGGTTTTATGGCGTTTGAAACATATTATGTGTTCTTATTTTTTAACATTATTCAACTTAATAATAAGTACCGAGCACAAACAACCTCTGGAAGATGTATTTAATCATCCAGAATCCACCCATATCCTTATAGGGAGAGGAGCTGCCGCTGTAGTAAACAGCCATCACCAGTGACCTCGACATTAATGTTAGCAAATAATCCATTTGAATTGTTTTAAATCACACAGGTAAATAACAAAGTAAAACCTAATCTGGTTAGATGTATCGGGTACAAAGGGAATGCGTTTTAAAAAGCGGGGTAAAACCATCATCTTAAACATGCTAACTGTTAGCAGCTAGCATCAACGGTCTCGAGCTAACCTGAAGGAGATTACAGCAAACAGCTGCCTGTTCTCTTGTCCTCCCGACGGATACAAGCACCCCAATGTCCCGCTGTTAGCTCCGAATAACAGATAAATATGTTAACGTTCAATATTTAGTGAAATAAGATCGTTTACCTGCTGGGTCGAAGCGACTCTGGCGACAAAATGTCAGTCCGCCTTTTCCCGGAATTACTCCGCTGCTCTCTGAGGTTGGATTCTTTCATTCACAAAAAACACAAGCGACAATGACGTCAGGGCTAAAGAATGAGGGCGGAGCCAACCCCGCCCCCGTGGCGTACTCCGGGAGGATGTAAACAAGGAATCCCTGCTTCCCAAAACTTTTCCATGACCAGCCCCCCTCCTTCCTCTTCTTCCAGCAACAACAACTTCACTAGAAACAGATGAATACACTGGGAGAGGCTTTACAGTTACAGTTTACTGAGAACACACGTGACGATGAGGCTCAAAACCCAGCATGATCCAAGAGTCAAAACAAATACTACAGGCGAAAACTCACGCACCACATAAACACACATACTCATGGTTTACGAAACAAGTAAAAAAATACATTTGTGGCTATTTTACTGCTGCATAATAGACAATAGATTAGATAAATTCTGATCTACTGAAGATACTTTCTTAATTTTGAAACTGGTTTGGGATTATTTGTGGAAGTATTGCTTCCTCAAACATGTTTATTGTGGTATTGTTTCATTGCATGGTCTGCTTGTGGTGATTTGTTCTTTAGTACTTATTTCCAAGAGGAATATACTAAATGAAAAATAGATAACGTCAAGGTATTGAATTAAAAGGAAAAACAAAAGTAAAATAAAAAGTATAGACTGAAAATGTGTAGGCTGAAGCTTAAGCTTATTATACCTAGAACCCCTTTTATTTAGCACGTTCCCATCAACTCATTTACTACTTTAAACAAAATATATTAAAACAAAAAGAACTATGAGAGTCAACAACAGAGACAAAAAAGACCAATAATGAAATTCTCAAACATTTCATTTAAAAATATGACATCATACCTTTTATATTTGTTTACTGCACTATTTTTAAAGTTAAAGTTTTTTTTGTTATTTTTCATTTGCAGAGTGAACTACAGTTTTAATGTAATTGTTTGTTGTACATGAAGAGCCTGGTGTTGAAGGTTTTATATTGTGCACCAGAAATGTTTCATTAAATTTCATTAAACAATAATAATAATAATCAATTTCACAAATGGACTACTTCAAAATATGCCCAATATTGAACTTTATTGTCACAGTCCCTGACAGAATGCAGTATATCTGTACAGGGCCAAAATGCGTGTTCAATGGAGGCTCCTTACAGTTGCAACAGTGATATCAGGAGCAAAGGTTCCACTTTTAAGACTGTAGTCTACATATTTATATATATAGTGTGTGTTCTGGGCAGTTTTAATCACCTGCTGTCAAGCCTTCCTATCCTGGGCTGTGCACAAACCTTGCCAGATTGTGATGTTTCCAGTCAGGATGTTTTCTATTGCTCCTCTGTAGAAGTTAACCAAGATCCTGCTCTAGAATTTAGCCCTTTTAAGTTATCTGGAAACATATAATATTTATATACAATATTTTCCTCTAAATTTATTGGTGGTATAAAATAGTATAAAAATGAAATTCTCAAGTAAAGTAAAAGTACCTCAAAGCTGTACTTGAATAAATGAAATTAATTTCCACCACTTTCTAAACAGTGGAATTTAAAAGAAACAAAACAACGTATTAGACTATATCAAAGGTAGTGAAGTGGTTGGAGTGGTTTTGCATCAGATGTCTTCTACTAGATGGATTGGACAGACTTTTCCTCTCGTGCCACCATCATGATGATGACAAGGATGACAAGGATTGCATTAAAATTTATGGCTGATATTCAAGATCCCCAGTGGATACATGCTGATGATATTTGACCATCAGATGACTGCTTTTTTTAGTGTTTCCAACACATCAATGTTTTTACCTAACTACTGAATGGACTGGCCCAAAGGTCAGTACAGACCTTCATGGTTCCCATTCAATGTATTCTCCCATCGACCATGACCCAGGGTGAACTGTTGTCGATAATGAATGATGATGATAGTATCCAGAGGATAGATTATATTAATGTTGATCTCCTGACTTTTCATCTGGCACCACCACTGGTTTAAACATAATTTTCTTTTTCCAAAAATGTGATTTATGACCAAATACATTTAAAAGTAATGACATCCCTATCAGCTTCAGCTCTACTAATTAGTCACTGTTAACATGCTAAAATGCTAATTTAAAAAAATGAAAGTAAAATTTAATAAATAACGTGAGATAGTATAAAATAAATAACTTAAAATATTTTACACAGCCAAGGACTTTATTCAGACCAGCATTATGGTGGGAAAGTGAATCGTAATGTAAAATTGTCGGAAAACCAGGTGAGCCCTCTTTTAAGGAACTCATCAGAGTTGGCAAAAGTTGCATCATATGGAAAAATCTCTTCTTATCTGTATGGACAGGACTGAGAAATGTGGGGCAAAGTGGAGAGACCTCTTGGAATACATTGCTGACATGGACAGTTACTGAGACTAATACTCACTTACACACTTTTTGTGTGTCTGAGAGCTAATCAGCTGCTTGTAGATCAGAGCAGATTCTGATCGGAATATGGATTTTTTTGTTTGTATATTTTGTGTCTTGTTTCGTTTTGAATAACAATCAGTATTATTTAGTTATTTATCGTTTTATATATACATACATACATACATACATACATATATATATATATATATATATATATGCATGAGCCATTTGATAAACGATGGGTGACCTTGTTTAAGTGAAGAAATTAAGTTAAATAAAATATTAACAAGAAAAAAACACTAATAACATTATTTTTTGCAATTTATTTTTGTTCAATATATCACAATTTAACAATAGCAGTATACATAAGTAATAGGAGCAAAAGCCTTAGCTCTGCCATTGTCGTGGCTTTGGCTGAGGCCACGGCTCCGGCTGAGCTGAGGTTGTGGCTGAGGCTGTGTTGTGGGGGAAAGGGGCTCAAGCAGCTCTGCAAGCAGGGGATTGGACCCGTGGAAGTCAGCAAAGTGGTTAGACTCTTGTTGTTACTGTCCTGGGTGGTGGCTGCTGCTGTGGCTGAGGCTGAGACCATCATTGCTGTGGCTAAAGCTGAGGCTGTGGTTTTGGCTGAGGCTGCGGCTCAGGCTGAGGCTACGGATGAGGATGGGGCCGGGGCCGTGGCTGTGGCTGTGGATGAGGTTGAGGCAGAGCCTGTGGCTGAGGCTGTGGTTTTGGCTGAGGCTGAGGTTGAGGCTACGGATGAGGATGGGGCCGTGGCTGTGGCTGTGGATGAGGTTGAGGCAGAGCCTGTGGCTGAGGCTGTGGTTTTGGCTGAGGCTGAGGCTGAGGCTGAGGCTGAGACTGGTGCTGTGGCTGCGGCTGAGACCATGGATTTGTCTGTGTCTGAGATCATTGCTATGGCTAAAGCTGAGGCTGTAGTTTTGGCTGAGGCTGAGGCTGAGGCTGAGGCTGCGGCTCAGGCTGAGGCTACGGATGAGGATGGGGCCGTGGCTGTGGCTGAGGATGAGGTTGAGGTAGAGGCTGTGGCTGAGGCTGTGGTTTTGGCTGAGGCTGGGGCTGAAGTTGAGGCTAAGGCTGCTGCTGTGGCTGAGGCTGAGACCATGGATTTGTCTGTGTCTGAGACCATTGCTGTGGCTGAGGTTGTGGTTTTGGCTGAGGCTGTGGTTTTGGCTGAGGCTGAGGTTTTGGCTGAGGCTGAGACTGCTGCTACAGATGAGGCTGTGGCTGAGGATGAGGTTGAGGTAGAGGCTGAGGCTGAGGCTGTGGCTGTGGCTGAGGCTGAGGCTGAGGCTGAGGCTGCTGCTGTGGCTGTGGCTGAGGCTGAGGCTGAGGCTGAGGCTGAGGCTGAAGCTGCTGCTGTGGCTGTGGCTGAGGCCATTGCTGTGTCTGTGGCTGAGCCCATTGCTGTGGCTGAGCCCACTGCTGTGGCTGTGGCTGAGCCCACTGCTGTGGCTGAGACCATTGTGGGGTCTGTGGCTGAGCCCATTGCTGTGGCTGAGCCCACTGCTGTGGCTGAGACCATTGTGGGGTCTGTGGCTGAGACCATTGTGGGGTCTGTGGCTGAGCCCATTGCTGTGGCTGAGCCCACTGCTGTGGCTGAGACCATTGTGGGGTCTGTGGCTGAGCCCATTGCTGTGGCTGAGCCCATTGCTGTGGCTGAGACCATTGCTGTGTCTCTGGCTGAGTCCAGTGCTGTGGCTGTGGCTGAGTCCAGTCCTGTGGCTGCGGCTGAGTCCAGTGCTGTGGCTGCGGCTGAGTCCAGTACTGTGGCTGTGGCCCGAGGGGAAGGGTCCCTGCTGGCAGTGAATTGGACCCGGCTGTTGCTGGTGTGTTCAGCCAGTACAACTCATTTACCTGTGGCAGGTGAGACACTCTGCATGAAGGTGCAGGCACTTCAGTTTTGGCTGCCTTTCTCCTGTTATTCCTTCTTTTTTTCCCCTATACACAAAAACAAACACTTTAGATTTCCTGTCTGACATCAGCTTATAAATTACATATACTGCCACTCGTTTGTATGCCTCCACACTCCGGTCAAGTTGCACTGACAACTTACATCCATTTCTTTGACAACATGTATACTTTACACTCAGAAGATCTATATAATCAGCACAGTTTCAAGGTGGTTCTTGAATTATAGCCAAAAACATATTGCATGGGGTCACTGTGACTTTGACCTTTGACCAGCAGATTCTAATCAGTTCATTCTTGAGTCCAAGTGGACACTGGTGCCAAATTTGAGGAAACTCCATCAAAGCCATTTTCAAATATTGCATTTGTGGAATACAGGTCAAAAGTGACTTTGACCTTTAAACATCAAATTTTAAATCAGGTCATCATTTAGTCCAAGTTAATGTTTTTGCCAAATCTGAAGTAATTCCTTCAAGGGGTTCTTGAGATTTTGTGTTTACAAGAGTGGACCAGACAGACACTTTTGGGACAACCCAAAAACATAATGCTTCCGCCTACTGCCGTCGCCAGCATGGAGGCATAAAAAATAATCTTTTCAGTGTGTTTGTTTTATAAGCTCTAGTGTAGAGACGTTCATATGAATGTATTGTTTGTCAGCAGAGTGTACATACGTAGTTATCAAGGCTTGACCATTCTGGGTATCTCTCCTCATGGAGCTTCTTCTCTCTATGAGCCTCTTCAAAGTATTTTTCCTTCTCCTCTGTGGACAGTGCGTTCCACTGTGGACAGACGACAACACACTGTCAGCACATCCATACCAACACACAACTACAGTGGATATGTGTTGTAAAATTCTGAAAATCTTCAGTTTAAATGTAGGTGTGTTTTTGGTAATGTGACATTAGAATAAAAATCTTCAAAAATTACTGTCAAGATGTGAAGATATAGAATTACAGAAATAATGAACGAGCACGCCTGCAGAAAATTTGACCAAACAGTCATGAAGGTTGTGTAACATTGCGTGTCACACAGAGCTAACGCACATACCTTCTCTCCAAGGAAAGCATTCACTGTCGCAGTTCCACTCCTGTGCATTTCAGCCGAATACTTCAGCCTCTGCTCCTTCATGTACAACATGAAGGCGTTCAGTGGCTTCTTGATATATGGACGGTCGTCCTGCGAGTTGTCACGCTTTCTCTTGCTACGGGCAAACAGAAGAATTTCAGAAATACGCAGTAAAGTAAGCAGAAAAATACAAGACATGGACAAAGTGCATCCCTCTGTGTGCTCTGTTGCACTGATTTTTAAATCATATTCATGCTGACATCTTTATAGATAAATAACACCTGCAATCAAGTAACAAGTGCAAAAAATTAAATGTGAAAGTGATGATTTAGTTTGTTGAGGGTTTGTGACCATGGCCATAAATTATGAGCCAGTCACACACAAAAAAAGGACATTCTGAGTGAAATAGGCCACTGTTGGCTTACTTTGACATGGAGGTGTTTAGTGGCGGTGGAGGAGAAGCAGAGTTTGAAGAGCCTGCTGGAATCCCATAGACCATCTCTCCATTACTATACACAAAAAGAGACAGAAATACTTTAGATCATTGAAATATTGTGCTTAAAGATGCAACAGGGCCGTTTCAGAAAGCGGGTACTGTGAAAACTATGAGTAAGTGACGTAGAAATGAGTGACACTCTAGTTTTGCAGAGTGGGGTTTTTTACCTTTTAATTCCTTCTTATGATGTCTTTAGCGCGTACTTATATATCGCCTTTTAACCTACCTTTACAGGTGATCTACTGACTGATATATATAAATGGATGTATATGATTGGTTGTATTTTTTTTTCATTGCATACCTAACTATTTAAATTATCTCTATATGAACTAATTGACACTTTTCTCTGCTGTGAGTCAGACTCTTTTAAAGATTAATGTTTGCAGTCCACAAATACTTGACAAATCTATCATAACCCTGCCAAGCTCTGATGGTGGCATTCGCCATCTCAGTTATTCATATTTCTACACCCGCTGGATTAAAACCGAGGCTCGGCTTTTTATTTATCCGTTGCCATGGTGAATCGTATTATCAGAGCTCGATGAAGGCTACTTTCATTCAGCACTCGAGCTTAACTTAGTGTGAACATACTCAGAATTGATTGAACAAACTCTGATCAGCTGCTCTGAACCTGAAAAATCAGAGTTCAAGGTTTGTTAAACCCTCTTTCTGAAACACACACCTGAGAAGTTCAATATCTGTGTACACTTGTGTGTGTTTCTTTGTATTCATGTGTACTTACAATACTCCAACAGGACACAGGTTCTGGGTCAGGTCTTGTGGTAGTGTCACAACTGGTACATTGTCATACTGGAGACACAAACATATGCAGAGCAGATGGTTAGATGAGCTGCAGGGGTGTCATTATGCACACGCAGTAGCCCCCCCCCGTTTTACTTTAAGTAACTTTGGTGTAATAACATTCACTTGTAAACTTTAGCTTTTAGACTTTGAATTATTGCCATTATATGCCGGAAAAAAATTAAATAAAATAAATTATGAAAGTTTGCCATTTATATAGAAAAGACGTCATCTAATGAATTATTTAGGGAACATTTTCATTTTCCCCTCAAATTTAATTAAATAAAAAATATAACTGATCACAGAAAGTTCGTATTCTACCATGCGCTTTAAGCAAATAAAACCTCATTCTATTTTCAAAACAGTCACTTAACAGCTTCCATCTGCTGCCCACTTAACCCTAAAAAGTTACAAGAAAATTACCTCAAAATAAGCAAAAAAGTTTTTTAAAAAAAGGAAGACAATTACCTTAAGAAACTGCTAGAAATAAAATAAAATATTATTTTTCTGTAAAATAATTTTAAATAATTGTAAAGTATTTTTCATAAATTTCTTGCCAAGTTGCTCATTGCCTTTATCTCATGTTTTTAAAAGAAATCAAACCAGTTTCCTCAGTTTACAGAGGTTTAAAAGCTTTTGAAAGAGGGCTGAACTGATGCTGATCCAGGTTCTAAAGGGTTTAATTATTACTTCTGTAAAATAACTAATAGGCAATTATTAAGATTATTGATGAGCATAGCCTTACAGGGCTGTTGTACAGTTTGTTACATTCAGCAACACATTGATTAACAGAGCGGGCTTAGATTACAGTTAACCCTTTGCAGTCCTTCTGTTGGCCTAAAGCATTCAACTTGACAACAATTTTTATTATTAATCTGCAAAATATTTTCTCTGTTAAGCGTTTGGTCTGTAACATTTTAAAAAATAGTCACAGCTTTCCATCACCTGTAATAACATCTTTAAATTTCAATTTTGGCTGTGAGATCTCAAAATATTACCAAACCTGTTAATATTCACATTTGAAAAGCTGGAACCAGTGAATTATGACAATATTTGCTTTAAAATGTCATTTATCAATTGTTAAAAGGGTGGTCAATGAATTGTCTGTCATTCAACTAACTGATTAGTGTGCATATCCTTTTACTTCCAATGATGCAGATCATTTGTGATGCAGGTATTGATAAAGCTCTTCTCATATCTATCCCTAACCTATACTGGGTATCTTACCTGTCCCTGGCTGTGCAGGTGACCTGGCTGCATCACAGCTTGTGTTTGCTGGATAGGAGCAGCATGTACAGTGTTCACTCCTGCAGCAGCTATAAGTGGAGCTTCTCCCAGCGGGTTGCACAGTCATATCCTCCAGTAACCTGACTGTTCACTGGCTGAGGGTGGATGTCAGATTCTTGCCCTGCAGGGACAACAGGAGGTGGAGGCGGAGATGAAGATGCTCCAAAGGGGCTCCATTCACCATATCCACTATCAGCCGGACTTTGCACTGGCTGAGGGTGGATGTTAGAGTCGTGCTCTGCGGGTGCACTGGAAGGTGAAGGTGGCGATGCAGATGCAGAATGAGATGGAGATGCTCCAAGGGGGTTGCACCCATCAATTCCACCATCATCAAGATTTTCCAGTGACTGAAGGAGGTAGTCAAAGTCCTCCCCTGCGCGCATTATAGCGTCCATTTTTGCAGTCGCATCCAGGGGGCTGCACCCATCAATTCCAACATCATCTGTATTTTCCAGAAACTGAAGGAGGGCGTCAAAGTCTTCCCCTGTGCGCATTATAGCGTCCATTTTTGCGGTTGCATCCAGGGGGCTGCATCCATCAATTCCAACATCATCCGGATTTTCCAGAAACTGAAGGAGGGCGTCAAAGTCTTCCCCTGTGCGCATTATAGCGTCCATTTTTGCAGTTGCATCCAGGGGGCTGCACCTACCATTTTCAGCATCAACTGGATTATCCAGTAACTGAAGGAGGAAGTCAAAGTCCTCCCCTGTGCGCATTTTAGCGTCCATTTTTGCAGTTGCATCCAGGGGGCTGCACCTGCCATTTCCAGCATTAACTGGACTTTCCACCAGCTGAGGGAAGAAGTCAATCAATTCCCCTGTTGGCATAACAGCCAATTGGGATTGAGATGAGGCTGGAGATGGAGGTGTAGATGGAACTGGTCCAGGTGGAGACAGAGTTGGTCCTGATGGACATTGGGTTGGTGGTGACTGTCTGGCAGGCATTTTGCGTGCTGTGTCAGTGAACTTATCCAGAAGAATGACTGACTGGTGTCAGATTCTGTCTGAAGCTCAGTGAGCTCCTGTGAAACACATTAATAAGAGACTGATTCAGAGACACTTGTTTTGGGAGCAGATCAGGATTAAAGGTGCAAACTAGATTCTGCAGCTTATTTAAAATGTTTATAATATATGATGCATTTTCAAAGACTGAACCACCAAATAAAATCAATTTGAGAATTGCTTTTACCTTGACAGCTTCCACCATTTAAATGCACCTTATATCTTTATGTATCATTATTTATACTAAGAAAATAATATAAAATATGATTTTGATTCAGATTTTTACTTTTAAATTTGGAACAAGTGTTGGAAGGGTTACTTTTGAAATGTAATTGGTTACAGATTATTAGGCTACCCTGTTCAAACACTAATGAGTGATAGGTATTTTTTATGACTTCATCAAAATAACACAATATCTTACATTTGATTTCTTTTCTAAAAAATGTTTAAACTGGACAATAAAGCTGAAGATGCCCTAAAACGGGCAATGCAACAATAAGGCATTGCTCCACTGCAAAAAGATGCAGAGCCACAGGATCACTTATTTTCAACTAAACATTTTTCACTGAAAATAATATATCCGGAGGCAGGCCCTTCGTATTAGTACAATTTAGACTTGTAACTGTAATTTCGTTACATTTTCCCCCCAGAAGAAGTAACTGATTACTTATTTTTTGATATAATTACATGCAGGCTCGCTCGTTACTTCCGAACACTGTTAAGGACTAGCAGACCATAAGAGAAATATGTTTTTAAAAATGTTATCTGCTTGTTTAGAGAGCCACGAGCATCACAATCTGCATAATAACAGAATGAAATGTTTCTGTGTTTTAAAGCACCATATTTGCTTTTAGCTGGGCTATAAGTTAACTGTTTGAGTACTTACTTTATGCGCTCGGTAGTAAACAATATTCTTTGTCTTGGTAATGCGGATTATTTCAGTCTTCCCTCGAGAAAATGAATGGCTCTCACACTAAAGTCGACAGTAGAAATGAGCAAAAAGCTGGATTTGCTTGGACATAGTATAAATTCTTACGTCATTCACGTTCTGATCGAACATGGATCATAAATTGGAATGTCGACGTCACTTTAGGCCTATGTCAACGTCACTGCGTTAGGTCGGGGTCAGGTTAGGTTGATGCTGTTGTTATGTTATTGTTCATAATAATGTTTTCAACACCTCTTCATCCAAAAGCAGTCAATAATTTACTATCATATCATATCATATCATATCATATCATATCATATCATATCATATCATATCATATCACTTTCATAGTTCACAATGAAATGGGTGCACTCAGGGATGGGTAGTACACTCCTCTCTACCCATGCTGATCACTTATAATGGTAGACCACCAACAAATATATTAGTAATAATAGATGATCAGAATAAAGTTTATTTATATAGCATTTATCAAAACCATCATTCCAAAGTGCTGTACACTTAAAATCACAAAACACACACAAAATATTTTACATATAATACGACGGGGGATTAGGGCCACAGTAAGGAAAAAAAAATTATTTACGAGATTAAAGTCATTAGTTACGAGAAAAAAACTCATTATTAACGACAAAAAGGTCATTATTAATGAGAAAAAAGTCATTATTTACGAGATTAAACTCATTATTAACGAGAAAAAAGTCAATATTAATGAGAAAAAAGTCATTATTTACGAGATTAAACTCATTATTAACGAGAAAAAAGTCATTATTAACGAGAAAAAAACTCATTATTAACGAGAAAAAAGTCATTATTTATGAGAATAAAGTCATAATATTCAAACCTGCTGCTTTTGGAGACACTTGTTAACATGAGGGCTACGGAGGATTTGGTTGAGTTGTATTTTAGGATAGATTTCACAAACAAGGAGATACTTTTGGCACATCAGCATCACATTATCATAAGTATCAGGACTTTAAAAAGAATATGCAAGAAATTGCATCTTTTCCGGCGAAAGAACCAGTCGGACTTGGAGGATGTTGCTGCTTTTCTGGAGGGGGAAATGGCTGAACTGATCAACTGCAGGGTTATCGTTGGATGCATCTACGGGCTATTCAGAGGGGTTTCGTTGTGTCTCAAGAAACAAATCCTCCGTAGCCCTCATTTTGACAATGGTCTCCAAAAGCAGCATGTTTGAATATTATGACTTTATTCTCATACATAATTACTTTATTCTCGTTAATAATGACTTTTTTCTCGTTAATAATGGGTTTAATCTCGTTATTAATGACTTTTTTTCTCGTTAATAATGAGTTTAATCTCGTTAATAATGACTTTTTTCTCGTTAATAATGACTTTTTTTCTCGTTAATAATGACTTTTTTCTCGTTAATAATGAGTTTAATCTGGTTAATAATGACTTTTTTCTCGTTAATAATGAATTTAATCTCGTTAATAATGAGTTTAATCTCGTTAATAATGACTTTAATCTCGTAAATAATTTTTTTAAAAAATCCCTTAATGTGGCCCTAATCCTCCGTTGTAGGTCCGCACACCAGGGAACTATTTTTTCACATTTTGGTTTATCTTGGAACAAGTCACCCACTACGGGATGTGTATGTCTTTTTTTTAATCTCTGAAAATAAAACCAAAACAGTGCAGTGCAAGAGCTAAGTGCAACTTAAGGTACCATACATATCTAACATGCCATCTGATGCTTGAGGACACATGGCACCAAAAGCATTTCTGAAAATGGACAGTAGTCTTCTTTCTCCATCTCCTCCACATCCCGCTGTAGGCTTTTGTCTTCGACCACACTGAAAACATTATAACATAGGCTATCAAAACTATAACATGTCAAATTAAAGAAAGGCAGATTTACCTACCAGTGAGTAACATCGTTCACTTACTGCTCATTTCTGTAAATTAAATTTCTAGGTCTTGCCATCCACATCTATTTGAGAATAACACCAGACCAGACCAGTAGTTAAAGGAGAGACTACTGATGGCAATATCACAAGACATTGTTTCATATGACAAGTGCAAGCTTCCCAAGTCCTGAATAATATAGTCAGTCATATCGTAAAATATTAACCAGAATCAGAATAACATTTATTCCTGAGTAGGCTGTCACATACAAATATTTTGCTTTAGTTTTCTGTGCATACATTAAACATAGGCTACCATAAATATTTTAAGAAGAAATAAAAACAAAGGCAAATATTGCTACACTCAATGTTGTCCACATGTTGGATACATTTAAGAGATGCACTGGTCAGAATAATGTAAAAATATTTAAAAAAAAAAAACATATATATAACATCTGTTGCAGAAGTTGCTTTCCTCCATCATCACAAATCCATTCGCACCAATAAGCAGTTGTCTGTGGAGCCCCTAAAAGGAGACATGGGGGAGAAAAAAATAGAAGATGGATTCATTTTTTTAATAATTCAAAAAAAAAAGATTGTGGAAAAAATTGCAGGTGAAAAAATGATGGTGGAAAAAAATATGGTCGAAAAAAAATGATGGTAGAGAGAAATTGATCAGGGGAAAAAATATCCTGTGAAAGGTTTTTGTTCTCCCAAATTTTTAGGGAGAAATTTCCCCAGGAGAATGAGAAACTTTCGCAGGAGAATCAGCCTTTGTTGAGAGAATGTTTTTTTCACCATCTAATTTTTTTCCACCACCTTTTTTTTGTTTTTTCTACAAAATACAAAATTTACTGGGTAGTGTCTGTATATATTTTTTGAAAGCAACTATCTGAATTTGTTTGGCAGTGCATATTTGTAACAAAGAGTAAATACAGTGATCCATGTCTTACCATAAAGAACCCGAGCTGTCCTTTTTATACTTAGCTACAACTGATTTTTTTTCAAGTATTGCTGATTTTTGCTGTGACTGGCTATAGTTATATCATAATGATAAATAAAGAACAGTCCCTTGTGCTCTTTTCAAGTCACAGTTTTGAGAAAATGCAGTTACAGTTTACATAAATTGTTCAAATCTAACCTCTGATAATTTATTAATTTATTTTCAATGATTACTCTAGAGGCCCTGAGCTTAATTCTGGTCAAAACGACCAAACATTACATTATTATTTTTTATCCAGTTTTATCAATTTACTGACACCACAGGCTACTATTACACAGCCACTCCGACAGGTGGCGCAGTTTATTTTTGTGAGTTGCATAAACTGACCTCTGCCCTGCTGTCGTCATCTGTCCCGACGAGCCTCACGTTTTCCCACCGTGACCTCAGCCTGTCGGTGAAACATATGCACGCCTTCTAGCATTTAGCTTTGATGAAATAATCAGAAACACTCTAAACCAACTGTCGGCTTCACCGAGTTTTTCGCGACTCTTTCAGACAGAGAGCAGCGGGAGACGGCAGCAGTCATGGCCGGAATCGAGGAGCTTTCCCCCTCAGCGGGCCCGGTGTCCACCCGGCCCCCCGAGGACGAGATAGACGATGATGAAGATGAAGATGTAAGTGGCCAGTCACTGAGTTCTACCATAAAATGTCAGTGTGAACAAAATAATGAACGTAGAGTCGCACTGTCTTGTTTTAAATTTGTCCTTTTTATTGGCTAAACATGGCTGTGCTAATGCTACCCCGCTAACTACCTGCTGTGGCTATCATGCTCAGTTAAGTATCCTAGTTAGGGACTGTTCGTTATTTATATGCGGGCAGTGGTTGGTGTAAAAAGGGGGAGCTATGTCAAATAATGTTTTCAATCACCCTGGAAGGGTTAAGTAAAATATGTAGTTTTGTGGAGGATAAAAAAAAGCCAAAGTCACAGTTCAGCCACCTTTCCTCTGATGAATAATGACCAGTCCCCTAAAAGGTTTATTTCATCTAGCAGTTCATTTCACTCCTGTGTTATGACTATATCGTAAATAATTAATCACTGCTTGATCATTAACAGCTAATCCAAACCTGTTTCAGACTCCAGGATGCACAAAATGTATTTGCCAAATTCATAAATGAATGCTAGTTAGTTTAAAGTAAATGCTTTTAATCATGTGAGATTCAGTCAGCCTTTTTTCACAGAGGTGTCGTGTCTGATGTTTTGTATTTATCTCCTACAGCTGGATGAGACACTGATGGAGAGGTTGTGGGGCCTGACAGAGATGTTCCCTGACACAGTTCGCAATGCTGCTGAGGTGTCTGCACAGTGCTCCGTCTCACTGGCTAAGAAGTTTTACAGGTCTGTCCCCTGTCTCACCTCAGAAATGCAAGATTATTTTTATAGTGGGTTAGGGTTAGCGTGATGGTAGCCCAGTGGATTAAGAGATTACCTGTTAATTTGTAAATCTTAATTGCAGCAGCAGCCGTTGGTCCATCTTTTCTTCCAACTGATTTTACATCATAAATCATTGGAAGCTATTGAAATACATTTCTTTGGACTGGCACATCTTACAAAGAAGAAGCTAATCAGGTTGTTAACTTGTTTCAGTTTTTCCCGCTCTGCACTCTGGGTCGGTACTACCTCCTTCATGATCCTGGTGCTGCCTGTTGTGTTTGAGACAGAGAGACTACAGCTGGAGCAGCAGCAGCTACAACAGCAGAGACAGGTGAGTGTTCACGTGCATGAAAGGCGACTTACGGCCGAGAGACAGCCACTAAAAACCAAAAGTTTTACAGTTGTGGGGAAACAACACGGGTTAAGGAGTGAATGCTGTATGAGCAGAAATGGCAAATTAAAAATGGACAAGTGCAGTGCCAGTTAAAAACGGGGTGATTGCTTGGCTTGTGATATAGCTACTTGCAGTTTTTTCCCAGAACTGCTCATACAAACTACTCTACTCTTAGTGTTACTCTTAAATGTTGCAAAATAATGAAAGTAATTATTTGTCCATGATTTTTCAGAACATTGAGCACATAAATAAAAAATGATTTTATAAGAGAGAATTAAATATTTGGAGAAACTACATTGTCTAAGAGTGAATTTTCTGATTTTTTTCTTTGCTAAAAAATAATCAAAATTTTGATAACACTGTTTTTTTTCCCAAACTAAATATTGTATTATAACCCGTAGGAGACCACTGATATGTAATGTGCAGAATTATTGAATATTTTGTGGAATCTCTTTTCAGTGTTGCATTTTGTAGACGGTCCCTGCGCACTCGTCTCACAGCAGGCTGCACACTGAGGGCTCGTTTTCATGAAACATAGCTCTATGTCTGTTTTACCATTGCTGCCGTCGTTTCTGTTTCAGCAATGTTTCGCTTTAGTGTTAGTGATCTTGGAAGTTTGAATCTGTCAGTATGTTTACATCTTCATTTAGTCAGGCATCTGCTGTCCCCTCTTCCTGGTACTGAATCTTTCATTGGTATAATTATTGGACTATAACGGCCTCGTTTCACAGCTGGTTATGGGTTAATATGGCAAAAAAACAACAACAAAGATCACGGCTTCTTGTTGTCAGAAACATAAGGAGATATACAAAGTGAGGCAGCTTGCCAAAAATACCAGAACGTTCTTCTACATCCGGTCAGATTTGGCAGTTTGCAAGCCAGCATGCTTTTCTGACAATCCCCGCATATTCCTGGATAAGCTGGAGGCAAGCAGCCTATCCTATCCTATCCTAGTAAGAATAAGAAGCGCTGTCTGCAGAACCCTGAAGCCCCGCCCCCAGCACAAAGACTGTTTGCTTGTTCATTTAAATTTATTCATATTAAACATATAGCTAATCCATATTGCCCAAAATTTGAAAAGGCACATCTTTTGGTCCCCAGCAATACACTCACCCAGTGTAAAGTAGATTGGATGAAGGCTTCTCCAGATAAACTAAAGACAAACAGAACAACAGACAGAGATTCCTTGCTTCATAGTTAAAGTGTTACATGTGACGAGTCCATCAGTGAGTTACCTGAGTGATCAACTCTTTTTTCCTCCAGATCCTGTTGGGGCCCAACACTGGAATGTCTGGTGGGATGCCGGGCATGATGCCTCCTGCACCTGGCAAGATGTGAGACACTGAAAGGGCAACCTGAGATCTACTGCTAGCGATACAGCGAGTCCGGCCGCGAGGAGAGACAGAGAGACCACCGAGAAGAGCGACAAAAAAAAAAAAAGAATCTGTGTGTCAAATGCATGAGGATCACTCCAGCATATTGAAGATGGAGGATGTGTTTCTCTCTCACTGTCTCTCCTTACTCCAACATCATGCAGAGACTTATTTCCAGGAGCACTGCTTCAATTTTCTTTTTTTTTAATAAATACAAACATAAATAATGTTTTCTTTAGGAGGTAAGCAGGTACAAGTGGATAAATTGAAAGAAAAAATTGTTAGTGTATGTCACGGTGTTTGCAGTTAGAAGAACGTCACTAAACTTACAGTATGTTTGCAGTTTGATCATGAGTTCGCCGGCTCCACTTTTGTGTGGAGAATTACGCTACAGAATATCTGACAGGCAGGTCCGCCGCACACTGCATGGACCCTGTGGAGCAGAATGTTGCTGATATTAATGTTGGTCAACAGAACGGCCTCTTAGAGCAAAATGAGTCTTTTCTATGTGCTGAGTTTCTGTCTGTACGTCCGTCACGGTTCAGAGTTGTACTGTGTGTGTATGTCAGAGTGCAATGCCTCATTTCACAGTTTTTGGTTTTAAGCAGTGGATTGTATAATGCAACAACACCAGATTCCACGCTGTTCAATGATTGTGTCTTTATCCATTCATAGCACATTATGTGATGAGTCAAATTATTTTGTCGCATAAGGCAGGAGAAATTATACGGTTTAGGACAAATGTGGTTTGTGATGGTCGATGAAGATTTGATGCTAAATATCCCAATCTTACATTAGAATGTTATTTTCTATTATCTGTTATCACCGATGTGAATCTACAATCTCTTAATCTGTTCAGTAAGCAAACTTCACGTCTCTGTTTTGTGTTCAACATGACTGCGGTAATTAAAACACCAAATCTAATGGAAAGCCAAGTGTTTACTTTCAGTACGTCAGTTGTGTATTTGCTAAAATAAGCCGTCATAGAGCATTGTGTAAGAAATTATGAATGAATTAACAAGCAGTATCATTTTTAATCTTTTAAAATCTGGATTGACATCACTTTTCTTGTGCTGCGTTCAGACACCTTCACAAGTGTTTAAATTTAAAAAAAGGTAATGAGCCTCTTGGCAAGATATGTTACGCATACTAAGAAATTAGTAGATTTTGCCTTTTTTTTTTAAAGAAGCTAGGGGAAGTGTCCAAAAAATTTATTTACAACTGTATATTAAAAATCATTTTATAGAATTATTATTTACACCTTTTTTTAAACACCTTGTTATGGCGAATTCTTTTCATTTTATTTCTTTGTTTCTTTTGCTTTTTTGTTTGCTCATTGCCTCCTACCTCTGTTTTTAAAAAACACCAATTTTCTCAGGTCTCAAAAGGTTAAGCATTTTGTGATACTGAAATGTGTGCAGACACCTGTCTAAGTTTTATTTTAGTTTAAATTTAGTAACATTTATTTAATCACGGAAATGACACCGTTTTACGTTATAGCCAGAAACCGTGAAAACACACACTTTGGCAGTCCTTGCATCACTTAATTCTGTAATTGTCATGAAATATTTAGCCAAAAATGAATGCTTTGCACTAACTAGCTACTGTTAAAAAAAAAGATCTGAGCTGCTGAAGGACAATATTGAAAAATTGAGGCTTTTTAAAATTCTTGACGATTTTGTTTTTTAAGTTTTAACTTTCAAACATCACAGGTAAGTTTTTTTTAAAACAACACCTGCTGTGCCAAGTTACCAATATTGCCATTGTTGTGTACAGTTTATTTGTGAAAGCCCACGCCTTGTTGCACTGGCTCCAATACCTACATTTGGTGTGAATATATATATGTATATAAAAATGATTATTTGTAGTTGAGGGTCAAAATTAAAAATCAAAAACAAAGTCACATTTGACAGTTGATATATAAAAACAGTCTCTTACTTTTACTTTAAAGCAAAACATTATTTAAAAATCACTTATGTATCAATGTCATGCAACAGAGTCCATAAAATGAATATTTATTGACACATTTTTCAATGCCATGTCCATGTTACATTCACTGTCCTTTTTTCAGCTCAGGATGTATTTATAAACAGAACTGAGAGTAGTAATACGAGCATGCTCTGTGCGGCTCAGAGCAGTGTTAGCATTTTAATATTTTTTATACTCACAATGGAGTTCTCCATGTTCAGCACTTAAAAGCAATATTTGTTCATAATTTAATTAATCATTCATGGTTCATGTACGTTCAATTAATACTCTTATAAATTCCGACAGCACTTTAATGCGACAAAAGTCAGACCTCCCGCCAGTCGCTTGTCTCGCGCAAGCTGCTTTAGAAGCAAAGAGCACTTAAACCTTGTCTTTTTACTTAAAATTGTATAATTTTCGCCAGTATTGTGGGTTTCGTTTCGTTATCTACTTAACTGAACAAAACGAGTCTCCCAGTTTTGATAGTTTTACTGACAGTCTTATTTTTAGCAGTTGACGAAAGGGGTATAAAGTTAGCTAGCAAAGTTAGCTGTTTACTGAGAGAGGCTAGCTAGCTAACTTAGCTCTTTGCCAGGCAAAATCCTTTTTATCTTCAGCTTTTAACGCGAACTGCGTCAAAAATGAAATGTGCTGAGGATCAGGTTGTCGAAGAGGTTAATGGTTACCAGGATGATGAGGTGAGATATCATAGTTTAGCTTTTTAATTCATCTTTGTTAATTGATTTTTCTGACTAGAAAATCCCCCAAAGCTATGATGCAAATGTCATTTGTGCCAATTAAGAGTCTGTCCAGCAGTTGAAATGACCAACCTGTCCAGACGCAAATTTATACTGTTTTATATTTTATCGGTTTCTTACAAACACTACCTTGTATGGCAATAGACAACCTAATAATTTTAACCCTCTCATGCCCTCATGACGAAAAAGCGAAAAAAGTGTCTTTGCATTTTATGTCCTTGAGGCAATAATATAAAAAAAATATTGTGTATTTTTATATTTTCATTTTTCAACAGACCCCATAGTTTATTTAAATATAGTAGGCCTCGACCAAATGGTAGAGCTGTTCCTTCATGGTATTTGTAAAACAGAAAGAAAAACATCAGTATAGTCATACATTGTTACAATATAGTATTGCAGTGCTTTTATTATGTTAGTGCACCAACATACTGTATATAAATTTATTATGGTGGAATTAGTAGTATTACTTATGTTATTCCCATGTTTGTATTCTAGATATTTACCATTACAGTAGTTTTAAAACATCTCAGAATAGTGAAATACCATCATGAGATATACAGTACATATTCTCTTTGAATCTATCAGGAGTCCTTCTTCCAAGACATTGACCTCCTACAGAAACATGGGATTGTGAGTAAACAGCAGCGCTAAAACAAACAGAGTTTTCCCATCAGATCAAATGTCAGCTGTCTATGTGAGCATTTATCTGTCCCTTCTCTCTCGTGACCACAGAATATGGCTGACATCAAAAAGCTGAAGTTAGTGGGTATCTGCACGGTGAAGGGGATCCAGATGACAACTCGCAAGGCTTTGAGCAACATCAAGGGCCTGTCTGAGGCGAAAGTGGAGAAAATCAAGGAGGCTGCTGGAAAAATGCTGGTAAAAAAAAAAAATTCTACTATATATTTCATGTCATTCTTAAACCTTCTAAAACTTGAGCTAATGGGCTTGATGTCTTTCAAAAGCATGGAAAGAAGGCAATGAGAAACTAGACATGAAATGGTTAAAAATGAATAGCAAGAAAAAAGTTACAAGAAAACTACGTGAAAAACATAAGCAACAACAAAGAAAAGTAAAAAAAAGTTATTTTCTATGTTTTTTTGTTATATATAATTTTAAATATTGAATTATAGATTTAATAAATATGTTTTTCTTTTACTGTCTACATTTTTCTTTGCAATTTGCAGAACAAAAAAAAACATTTTCTCAAGTTTCAAAGGTTTTAATATTTGTTAAAGGGTTAACCTATACGGCTTGAGTTCAGTGGCTTAAGACAGAATTAGTTAAAAACAGTAGAGAACATTTTATGTATTGGATGATTTTCTTCACATTGTAGAATGTTGGTTTCCAGACTGCCTTTGAGTACAGCGCCAAGAGGAAACAAGTGTTCCACATCACAACCGGGAGCCAGGAGTTTGAGTTAAGATTTACTCTTAAAGTTGATAGATCATAGGATTTACACAACAGAACATTTCTTTATATATATTACACACACACACACACACACACACACATATATTAAGTGAATTTTCAGTAGCCTTTATCTAGCCTGGTAAGACCATCTTGGTGACGTGAGCTCAACATTGTATTTGGGTCTCTGTATCAGTCTGGACTCGCTGCTGCTTCAAACACCAGAGATTAAAATCCAATCAGGGATCTGCACTGTAGTTGATGATGTAACATACAGGCCGCTGCTTGCAAAGCAGACGGCTTTCGAAGCAACAAACGCTATCCTTACGTTAGTTCGAGCAATAAGTGAAGTTACCGCAGTAGTAGAGTCAATAACAACAATTAGACAAGAACAAGGGCATGCACTTGCAGAGCCTCTATTAGGAAAATATGTTTCCACTTTCTTCCAACTGGATTTGGCAGAAGTTTGATTTATCAGCTGGCTTTGCTGGTGATGAAGAAATTGTTCTCTGGTACAAATCCAACGTTCATTGTTGTTTGGACACTGATTGCGTTAATGGACGGTCAGATACGAGACGCTGCAAAGCTGGGGATCACAGCTGGCAGATCGGTGTTTATAATGCCTCAGACATACAACAAGGATGCTGCCAGCTGGTATTCGGCAGTCCAGACGCCTGGTGGCTAAATGAGAGACCTCATGGGGATTGTTGTCAAACGAAGTACACGTCAAATTTATTTCATAGACCTACTGTTACTGTCTAACATAGCAACATATTTGTGTAGTAGAGGCTACTGCTAATGTCAGGAGGAGTTTGGCTGTCAAAGCGAGTACTCTAACCCCCTGAAAGTGTTTGGGGTGGCTGATGCAGGATGTTGAGCTCATGTCATTAGGATGATCTCACCAGCCTATCAATGGTCATGACCAAAATAACGTCACACTATTGATATCATGGAATAAATTATTCAGTTTTACCAGAAACACTGGCACTTAAACTTTATGTTTAGAAGTTTAGTTTTACTGTAAAATATATTTGGCTGGTGGAATTATTAAGTATCTCAAACACTGGGATTAAGGAGCAGATGCTGTGGCTAGGTGCATCAAAATAAGAAGTTAGTTTTGTTGATTGCTCATTCTTTGTATTTGTGTTAAAACTCAATCTTTCATCTCTGCAGTAAACTTTTGGGTGGAGGTATTGAGAGCATGGCTATCACAGAGGCCTTTGGAGGTGAGGAGACGTCGTCCTGTAGTTAAATATACTGTGTTTAATGATTGTGTTTAAATATCACGCAGTTTGCAGCATGGGCTCAAAACTGCCAACATTATTTCATCCCACAGAGTTCCGCACAGGGAAAACCCAGCTGTCTCACACATTCTGCGGTGAGCAGAGAAACTTTTGAAAGTGGTTGCTGATAAAATAACATTGTACAAGTCAAATAAAACGGGTTCTGTGTTGTTTTTGTCCAGTCACCGCTCAGCTGCCAGGCGAAGACGGCTACTCAGGAGGGAAAGTCGTCTTCATTGACACAGAAAACACCTTGTATCCTCACAATGACGGGATAAACCGTACACAGTTTGACATGCAGTTTGGTTAATGCTGAAAGTCCACATGAAATTTACCCAATGCGTCTGGCATTAACAACTGACAGATCTGTGAATAATTAGAACGTGTTTTTGTCGGAGTACCTCAAAACTCCTTCGTTTTTGTATGTGTCCCTCCCAACGTTGAAATGAAACGGACATCCTTGGCTGTCCCTGTAGCCTGGACAACATGGAGAAGTGCAAATTTAACTGAAACTGGCAATAGCACAAGACAAGACAATGCATACAAGGCTTATGTAGTTTACGCAAAAAGTTTTTTAAATTTTGGGAATCAAAGCAGATGAATCCCAGATGCAGGCAAGTTAGAAACACAAAATTGACTAAAAAACCCACCAACAAATACCAGGTATTTCCCAGTTCTGTTCCTCCCTCATCTTTGCCATACAACATTTAGATGAAATTGTTTCTTACTGTATGTACCTGATGTCGGTTCATGCCTTTTTTTTCTCTCTTATTTTGGTAATCCTTGACTTGTACCTGTGTGATTCCAGTCGTCCGGACAGACTGAGAGACATCGCTGACAGGTTTAATGTGGACCATGCTGCTGTGCTGGACAACGTGCTTTACGCCCGGGCCTACACCAGTGCGAACACACTCTGCATTGAGAACAAAACACTTTGACATGTTTGTGGTGTACAAACATAGAGCAGTTTGTTCTGAAACACCACCTCTGGGTGAGCTTTTAACATTTATGGTGTATTTAACTGTTGTCTTGCATGTTCCTCAGGTGAACATCAGATGGAGCTGTTGGACTTTGTAGCAGCCAAATTCCATGAAGAAGGAGGAGTGTTCAAACTATTAGTGAGCAGATAAATGAACTTTAAAAACATGTTTTCAGGCATTAATCATGTTTGTGGTTTTACCTCCCCTGTCTGTTTCAGTCACGCGGTTTGGAGCTTGTGATTTTTCTGTGTATTAAAAACAACAGGCATATATTCTAGAAGTAGTGATTCCTGTCAAGATTTCTCAGCTTTCTCTTTCTTGTCTTCTCTTCGCTGTTGACAGATCATCGACTCCATCATGGCTCTGTTCAGAGTCGACTTCTCTGGTCGAGGCGAGCTGGCTGAGCGGCAGCAGAAGCTGGCCCAGATGCTCTCCAGGCTGCAGAAGATCTCTGAAGGTCTGAACCAGGACTGTGTTTGTGTGAAAATATGTAAAAGCCAAAAACATCGGCCAATACTTATTTTCTGGGATATACAGGGAAAGCAGGGTTCATACAAGATGCTTAAGGTGCTTGAAGTCCTTGAATTTGGTGTTTAGAATTAAAAAAAAACTGTAAAAGTTTGAAAAAGACATTTCTTATACTTGGTCTTTGAAAAGTGCTTGAGAGGAGAACGGAATTATTAATTATTTTCTAAAAAAGAAATATATCAGGAAAAATGTTCAAACTAGGGAGCTGAGAACGTCCACGCTTGCAATTATTTTGTAATGCCATATGAGCAAAATGAAATGGGAGCATCATCAGTCTTGTAAATGCCAGTAAATAGTCAGCACCGGGAGGATTTGCTGGCAAACACACCCACCAGACTCGTCTTGTTCTCTAAAATTACTTATTTATGGATTCAGAGTTTGAGATTTTGAGCTTTTCAAATGATGATCAGTGAGTGTGTGCTTGTAAATCATCCTTTAAACTGGACAAAAACTCTGCTGGAGAAATGCGACATTGTAAATGAGTAGAAAATATTTGTAGTTGTACCAAAAAAAGGTCAAATGAAATGCACAAATTATATGAACAAAGGGGATTCACGAACACCTGGAGAGCTTTTGAGAAGATTTGAGACAGGGTTGAAACAAATAGTGGCTAGATCGATGCACCGTACTCTAGTTTGTATATTTTACTGCTTTTTTCGTCCTTCACCAATTACATGCCTGAATAATAATATACAATACAATACATGTCATTCATTTTAGCATGTGTTTGCTCCATTTATGAGCACTCTTTTTATATTTGTGTGTTTCTCTTGCAACAGATGATTGCAGTGGAAACATTTTTATCCTTAAAAATAAACACAAGGGCTTGAAAAAGTACTTGAGAGTCCTTGAATTTGACCTCCTCCTATCTGTACGAACCCTGGAAATGTCTACAGATATGAATGTTGTTGTTTGTCCACTAATTCAGTTTTTGTGTCTCTCACATGATGGCTCCAACTATACATATGTAAAGGAATTATGTTCCAAATAATAACAATTATTTAAAGGTTTTGGCTGTGTATTTTATTGATTTGTATATAAAATATTGATTTATCTACACATATTGATTCTAAATATTTAAAACTGTTTCAACACTCATTTTCTGCAGTACTGATACGTTGGTGCCAGCTGGGCTTTCTTG
Source organism: Plectropomus leopardus (assembly GCF_026936395.1). Lineage (NCBI taxonomy): Eukaryota > Metazoa > Chordata > Actinopteri > Perciformes > Serranidae > Plectropomus > Plectropomus leopardus. The sequence continues at coordinate 21,801,185 of NC_142194.1, read as the reverse complement.
CTCTTTCTTTTTTCTAATGTTTGCTGTGATCATTCTGCTGTTATTTTTTACCAATGAACTACAGAAAAGTCTTCATTGTCAGGTTGTTTATTTGTCTTTTGATAAAAAAATTAAAATACATGCCCTCAGTTTAATTGTTTAATGACTAGTATTGTACATCGATGCTTTTCAAGGAATTTAATCTAAGTTATAAATTTCACTGTTGTGACATAACTACTTTAATTTCTGTTTTTTCTCAGAGTACAACGTAGCGGTGTTTGTTACCAACCAAATGACAGCCGATCCCGGTGCAGGAATGACGTAAGAGATGATAAATTCCTTTATTCCAAATAAAGTTTTGTGCTTGAAATTCTGTTTGATGTTGTTGTTGTTTTTTTTGAAGTGTTGATGAGTTGCTTTTTTTAAATTCTTGTCTGCCCTTGTTTAAGGTTTCAAGCTGATCCCAAGAAGCCTATTGGTGGGCACATCCTGGCACACGCCTCCACCACACGGATCAGTTTGAGGAAGGGCCGTGGGGAGATGAGGATTGCCAAAATATTTGACAGGTAGTTGGCTGTTTTTGTTTATAATATTTATATGTCAGGGGTTTTTTTTTTATTCAGTAAATCATAGTACACAATTTACTGCCTAAAATAATGACATGAGACCAGTGATAGGCGGCCTCATGGGTGTTTGAGTAAATTAACAGTGGTTGCTTAGAGTCCTTAAGCAAGGACTTCAGACATGACTTCAGTAATAACAACTTTATTTGAACAATTTAAACATTTTGAACTCACCATTTATCTCTCCACCTTCATTTCCTGTAGTCCTGATATGCCTGAGAATGAGGCCACTTTTGCCATCTCTGCTGGAGGAATTACTGACGCCAAAGAGTGACGGATAAAATGAAGAGAGACACGCGTATTCGCGTGTTTGTTCGTGTCAATTTAAAATTATTTAAAGGGTAACTTTCGTGTTTTTCAGCCTAGACCCTACGTTCCCATGATTCATATCTAAGTACAACAGTTTCTGAAACTGATCCAGTACTGAGCGAGGGCGCTGCAGCCGGCACTTCATGGCTTCAAGGTAACCACTTGGGGCATTTGTGCGCCGTCAATTTATGTTCACTGAGGTGTTTGTTTTTGTCACTGACAGGCTCAGATTGTTATTCCAAGTGTATAACAACATTATGGAAAGGATCCGTATAGAAATTCACCTTTTTGTTGAAGAGTAAGATCTCATTTGTTTAACCAATTTATATAAACTAAATTTATAGAAACAGGGTTTCTACAAGGTGATTGATGTCCTTGAATTTGGCATTCGGAACTTTAAGATCTTACAGCCGTATTCGTGGTTGCCAGCTGCAGCTTTTTCTCTCATACTGGACCAGTTTTGAGAGCTATTATCCCCATCACTCACTGAGACACAAAAATAATTGGAAAATAGGGTCCAGGTAAAGATGTTTTTCATTGACTTATTTATCGAGTTTGACAACTTACATTTTTTAAAGTTACACTGACAATCTTTGATATATTTATTCTATTTATACGCTTTGTTGTAATTTCCCAGTGTTTCATAAATGTAAAATAAACACAGAGAGACAGTTACGTACTTTTTTATAGTTCTTGAGATATCTCAAACCCAAAGGGATAAAGAGAAATGTGAAGACTGTGGTAACATGGTGGTACAGCAGGGAACCTCAACTTTGTTTGCTTGAGGGCCACTTTCACAAAATGAGAGGAGGCCAGGGGGCCAGTCGCAGAAGCCCAATACATGTATCTATGATTTTAGGGTTAGGGTTAGGGTTAGGGTTAGGGATTTTAGGATGTTACAAGGGTTTTAGGATGTTTGCAGGATTCTAGGACATTTTGAGGATTTTGGGCCGTTTCTAGGATTTTAGGATGTTTCTAGGATTTCAGGACAATTTTAGCATTTTACGATATTTCTCCGATTCTAGGATGTTCTACGATTTCAGGGCATTTGTAATATTTTAAGATGTTTAAAGAATTTTTGGACATTTCTAGGATTTCAGGGCATTTGCTGGATTTCAGGACATTTTTCGAATTTAGGACGTTTGCAGGATTTTATGACATTTCAAGGATTTTAGGATGTTTCTAGGATCGTAGGACGTTTTAGGATTTCAGGGAATTTCTTGGATTTTAGGATCTTTTTAGAATTGGATTTTAGGACATTTCTAGGTTTTCAGGACATTGGTAGGATTTTAGGTTGTTTCCAGGATTTTCAGACGTTACTTTTTTCTTTTAAAGACATTTTTAGGGGCTTTTTTGCCTTTATTGAGCAGGACAGACATAGCTTGAAAGGGGGAGAAAGAGGGGATGACATACAGCAAAGGGCCGAGGCTGGACTGGAACCCGCGGCCGCTGTGGCGAGGACACAGCCCATGTACATGGGTTGCCCGCTCCACTAACTCAGCCACTGGCTGCCCCAGAATTTAGGACATACCAAGGATTTTAGGATGTTTTACAGATTTTAGGGATGTATCTAGGATTTTAGGATGTTTTACAGATTTTAGGGATGTATCTAGGATTTTAGGATGTTTCTAAGATTTTAGGGATGTATCTAGGATTTTAGGATGTTTTACAGATTTTAGGGATGTATCTAGGATTTTAGGATGTTTCTAAGATTTTAGGGATGTATCTAGGATTTTAGGATGTTTCTAAGATTTTGAGACATGGATTTTGGACATCAGGGGCTCAGCTAGGACCTCTGTCGGCCGGGTAGGGGGGGTCCTCAACTGGCACTTTTTGATTAACACTATTTTGCTGCTCTGTCATGCACTCTGGCACCTTATGTATACTAAACATTAAAAAAAACAACCAGTCACTCAGCACCCAGCACCAAATCGGGGTCCAGATTTGGCCCGCGGGCCGTAGGTTGACTATCACCGTGGCACAGTGTGCAGAGGTCCGGTGCTGGCCTCTAGCGGTGTTTGCAGGACTTGCAGTGGCAATCCGGCACTTCTGATCGGCTACGGGATCCGTATGCTTGCGAAAGCAAGGCTCAACAAAGCAATGGCAACTCCACCAGACGTGCTGCTAAGAGTCTAAAACACACCGGTAACTAAACGCGTTTTAACGGCACCTTAAAAGCCATCCACCTCCCCCGGCAGCGGAAAGCTTGTCAACTCTGGAAAAAGGTGCGATGGACCCGAGAGACACAGCCCCGGATTCGTGGGAGCTGGAGGAGGATGCCGAGGCCCCGGCTGCAGCGGCGGAGCTCCCCGCCGCCTTCGCCGCCCTCAACGTCAACGCCAAGCCGTTTGTCCCCAACGTTAACGCCCCGGTGTTTGTCCCGAGCTTCCTTCAAGCCAGCGCCGTGGAAATGCCGGCTGCAGACGGTACGTGAACGCCAGACAGCTCCCTGGAAGTTAGCTTAACTTGCTAGCTTGCTCGCTAATCCAGCTAAGTTAGCCTTCCTCTGTGCAACTCGCTGTGCTCAGTGCAGCCACTGCCACAGTTATCGCATTTCCTCTAACTAATCAACAAGTCGGTTCCAGTGTTAGTCATGTGTTGTAATGGAGTAGTAGCTGATTTATAACGCAGCGACTGCCACAATAAGAGCGTGACAATCTGTAGTTAATAAATATTTATAAAAGTTTGACATGCTTTGCTTTCTCTCCTCAAAGGTGCCCCCGATCCAGTGGCCAGCATGGAGGTGGCAGAAACAGCTGGTATGTCTACACCAAACACTGCATAATCAGGTTGTTACAGATCTACCTGTCAGGCCGGTTGTCCCCTCAGGACAGCTGTGGTAACAGGCTCAGGTGTTCGCATTCACCTGCAGCCTGATTTCTGAGTAGGGAAGCCCGGATGCTCACTTTTGAGTCTGCAGGTTCACTTTCTGAGCCTTATTTGGATTGCTGGCATTGGTAAACTTATGTGCACGAGCCTACGTATGATATGATGCAACCTCGCTTGTCCATGCCTAAAATAGACATCCCATTGGCACACACTGATGTGTCAAGCATAGCATGTCCAAGGTCTGCTGTGTGCCACAGCAGTTTGAAAATATGTGTTCACTCCTGTCACTTTGTGCTGACTAGTTTTAATTTGAGTCAGGTTCATTCACATGTTTTTTTTTGGCCTGGCCTGAGATGCTGTGTGCCTCTGCTCAAGTTACAGAAAGCTGGTGGTGTTTATGTTTTTAAATAGAGCACTGCAGCTGTAGGAGAGTAAGTGAGTGACACAGGCGACAGTGAGCGTGATCCACAGAAACCCTTTTCACATTTCCTGCACTGGAGATGCTTAATCCAATACTTGCCTTGTCAAATATCTCTGAGCATGTCTGAGTGAAAAAAAACTCTAATTACAGCAGGATGTCGACAGAGTCAAGGCCCGAATGGCGTTGTGAGTTGCCAGCAGCAATATCTCGCAGGCTGATTATAAACGAGGAGGGTTGAGAGAAGAAAATAGGCTTTGTGCATGACTGCTGGGCTGCATAATTTCATAGTTACGGAAACGGGAGGCTTATTTGTGTGTTGCCATGGGAAGATGCTTCTTCTGCAGGGCTCAGCAGATTTCAGCGGACTCTTGTTACAGTTTTTCTTTCTTTTAGTTATTTGCTTGGCAGAACATTGCGTTGATTATGTTTCTAATGAGTTGGACAGGACTAATGAATGACTGACTGCAGAACAAAGACAGTCAAGACTCTGTTTAGATTATCTGTGAAGGCAAATGGATTTTATTCACATGTGCTATCCTCAAAGTCTTCAGATAACACAGATATGTTAAGGTCACAGCTCTAACTTTTCTAATTTTAGTTGGTGCACAAGGAAAGCAAATTAATTCCAACCTTTATTTAAGGCTCTGGAGGAAAACTCTTATTTTCAATGATGCCGATCATTAACAAAGACATTAAAAACAATCAACAAGCAAACAAATAACAGTAAAAATAGCAATAAAATCATACAAAACAATAGATAATAAAAGCGACACAAATAGCTAAAAGTAAAAATAAAGGATAGCAAACATGTTTTGGTGTAGAAGTGTAGTTAAAACATTTACGCTCATTTAAAACAAGATCTTAAATAAGGCATTTGTACAGCCGTAGTGGTGGAAGAGGGTCCAAAGTGAAGTTCCTTTGCAGATTATTCCACGTTTAAGGTGCACAGTAAGAGAATGACATTTTTCCTAGTTCAGTTCTGATTTGAGGAATGTGGAGCAAAAAGCTATTCTGTGACCGACTTCCAAGATTATGTGAGATTCGAGTTAAAAGGGATGAAATATAGGGAGGAAGCATCTGTTTCACAGCTTTATATGCTGATCCTACAAATACCTCTGTGATACTTCTTTGTAGAGTCGCCCTGATCAAGTTTTTTTGCCCCTAATCTCAATTCGAGGCATTTGATATTGAGTATCTGCAGATACCGAGTCTCGATCCGATACTTTTATTTACCTGGATAATACAGCTGCACAGTGCACACCTGAGGTACTTTAAAGTTATTAAAAACGGTCCAGTGTAAATGCTTGACAGTTTAACTGCTCTGCAATGCAATACAATAAAAAATATCTGCATCCAAACAGTTCCTTAATGGTTTTTATTTTATTTCATTTTTACAAAATAACATATTAAACGTACTAAAAATATTTTTATATGGCTCTTATAACAAATCCACGCTGTGCAGGATTTGTTTTTGTTTTGTTTTTTTCTCAACAAAATAAAGTAAACAAACTAAAATGTATCAGGAATAACTCATTGTAATAAAAGTACAGAACACCACAAAAGAGTAATATAATCACAGTTTCACTTCAGAGTAGTGTTACAGCTTAACTTTAACATTTCCAGTCACAACAAGTAAAAATCGGTCACAGTTCCGCTTATTACAGCATTATAGTAAAACTAGTTCACGAAAAATGAACAACAAAAAATGATTTATTTAAATTCCGCCTTACGTTGTGTAGCAGCTTATGTTAAACATGACAAAAAAATCAGTTTCTACTTATTGGAGAAGCAGCATCACAATAAACCCTGAATATCTGCCAGAAACCGTGCTCACCGTTTACCACACCTGCGTGACGGCGGATGTTAACAAAGGATTGGACATGGTGCATGTTAAAAATAACCAATCCCGATCAATTATAAAAAAAAATGTGTTTATCCGGGCTGATAGTGATCGTAGTGATCTGATTAGGACATCCCTAATTTTTTGGCATTTCTGCTTTATTTTTGATAGTGAGAGACAGGAAAGGCTGGTGAGCTACTGAAGCGTTCACGGAAAAACAATTAAAGATAAGAAATGACCAAAAATGATCTGTCCAGCTTTACAAATATTCACACTAGAACACAACCATCAGTCAACCTCGTGGTTTAAAAGCAAACGGGGACTGAGCAGCTGTTTGTGACAGTAAATGCATGTGTTTCCTTTTGACAGATTTGATATTGCCTTGTGAAATTACTTCAAGCATGTATGAAGGAAAACTTCTAATAACAGTAAGATGAGACTGTCAACAACGTCAAGGCCCGAATGACATTCTGAGTTGCCAGCGGCAACATCTCATCACTCATTTCCTTTTAACCACCTCTCCATCCATCCATCCATCCATCCATCCGTTTTCTTTTACTGCCCAGCTTACATTTGGCGAGAGGCGGAGGACGCCCCTAGACAGATGGCCGTACTATCACAGAGTTGACATGTAGTTCAGATACCTGGTATTAAGATGTGTTTTGGTGATATGGAGTGGACAGCTGAGACACATCGTCCATCACGCCTGTGTCTATCATGCGTCTCCAGCTGACCACTTGTGTTCAGATTTCATAACTGTCTCTTCATCACTTATCTTTGAAGGCCCAGAGGGCCCAGCGCACCATTATAATGTCCACACTCTCATTTACACGCCCACTAGTCATATCAGCAGTTATGTTGGTACCACAGGACAGGATTCCCACTGTCATGGAAAACCTGGAAAAGTCATGGAATTTCACAGTCAGCCTGAAAAAGCCCTGGAATTAGTGAGAATTACTGAAAGTCAAGTTATGTAATGTGTTGTGTAAAATGAAATTGTAATCTTTGGTGGATAACCTTTCACAAAATGTAACCTAAAACCCAAATTTAATTTCTGTAGCTGTGGATGTAACATGTCATCGTGTGACGTTTCATCATCATATACGTTTCTTCATTTTCTCTCCCTTCATGAGTGCCCGCAACCTGAAATAATGTCGAGAGTTGGAATCGGATATGTTTGAGTAAGAGCAGGCAAGTGGGAAAAGAAAAAATAAAGGGTCCTTGAAATTTCATGGAAAAGTTTTTAAAAAATTTTAGCTATGAAAATGTGTGGGAACCCTGACTGGAGATAGTGATTTGAGCAAAAATGATAATTGCTCCTTCCATAAGACAAAATGATTAACCCAACACTTTGTCTAACTCATCATAAAGTGGGTGAGTTAAAGAGCCTCAGTGCGCTGTCACTAAAAAAACCACCATGTCCAGCGTTTTAGTGTTTACACAGCAAAAGTGGCAAGTGTTGTGAGCAATCAGATCACAGTGCAGTGGTGGCAATTTATGGTTATGTCATCATTAATTGCATATTTTCACATACACCGCACACTACTGTACATTTTATTTGCTTTATATTGTGTATGACTCTGCTTACTTAATGACACATTTTAGGTCACTGTAAAAGGTTGTGTTACCCCAGCTTCATCCTGGAACATCTAAAATTGTGTTGTTTTTATAATACCTTGATCAGATGATTTTAGGGAATGGTTAAAAATCAGGAAGAATGAATGAAGTGTTTGTTGTGACTGGTGTGTAAATAAAAAAAAGAGGGACGTGCTCCTATGAGAGGTTATATCACTATCGGTCATATGTGGCATGCTGCAGTTAATTTGTAAAACAACTCAGGTCTTTGATTAAAGATCTTTATATTTCTTACAACTATGCCTCCGAGAAGTTTTATTTAGAGTTTAAAAGTAAGATTTGCATTTAGCACTGTCCACTTGTGATCAGATCACTCAAGTCGCATGTTAACACTAAGTATAAACAGGCCCATAGAGACAGACAACCGTTCACACTTATATTCACACTTAAAAGTCACCTGCGTGTCTTTGGGCTGTGGGATGCTGCAGAACCTGGAGAAAACACACTTAGGAGAACATGCAAACTCCACACAAAAGCACCCAAAACCAGCCATTTGGGGCAAAAATACAGTAATTTAAAATGACATCGCTTGATGCACAGGGTGTCTGCAGGTCCTTAAAAAGTCTAAATGTCAGGGCGCCTGGGTTCAACTCCAACCTGTGGCCCTTTGCTGCATGTCATCCTCTGTCTCCCCCTCGAAATGAACACATAACCGCCCACCCCCCCCAAAAATCTTTAATTTAAAAAAAAAAAAAAAAAGTCTCTAGTGTCTTACATTCAATTCAATAAATAATAGGCCTTAAAAGTCTTAAATTTGAATATTTTTATGTCTGAATTGCCATAAATATTTTATATATTTTCATTTATTTTTGTCAAAATGAGTCAAGCTCTTGTGCGTGAAAGTCCATATTTCTGATTAGGGGCCGACTGATATTGGATTTTCATGGCTGATACCGATTATTAGTAGTTCATGAGACCGATATTTGGAACCAAGATGCTTTTACAATAAAAAATGCAAATCTTTTTTTCAATATTTAGAATTTGAAATAAACAAACTCCAACACAAAACTGTATAAAGGCCTTTAGCAAATGTTTAATCAAAAATTAAACACGGCAAGTTCCCAGCAACATTTTTTTTTAAATAAAGTTAAGTGAAATTTTATATATAAAAATTAATAAATAAAAACAGCCCCCTGAGGTTTTACAAAGTAAGAGTTCCTGTCATGCTGACACTTTCGTCGCACTTTTTAATTAATTAATTTTATCAGTGATCATTAAAATAAAATACCAAAATAGATAATCATCAAAATGTCAAATAATAAATCTTTCAATTTGTCACTGGCCCTAATACCCACCTGTCCTGTTGTCCTGTTTTTTGTGTGTGTTTGTTTGTTTGTTTTTTCTTGAATTGAGAAAAGAAATTGTCCAAAAATCAGTCTTAAATTTAGTTAAAAATGATCTTCAAAAGGTCTTGAAAATCTTAAAATCTAAGTGTCTGATACCTGTAGACACCCTGAATGCATAATTGACAATAATGACCAATAATTACACACAAAAAACCATAATGAGCATGAGAACGGTAATGATGCAGGAGACGCTCGTGAATAATGATGACTTCAGTGCAGTTTGGTCTTTGTAGCTGGATTTTATTTCTGTGCGTGTTTGATGTGTGCAAAAGGGGATCTCTCTCCAAAATTATTGTGCAAATGTAAAAGGATTTAAGTTTTGTATAAACATGACACTGGCAGAAATGACGCCGCTTGAGTGAATTCCAGGATTCAGAATCAATCAGGATTTCCCCGCGATCGCTCTGCAGGTTTTCATTCCAGCCAAAAAAAAAAAAAAAGTTTCATCATTAAATAGTGAGCTGTGAGTAGCGTTTAAACAGCACAGAGGAATAACAGGGGTGTGTTTGTTGGTTTCAGCTCCGGTGGAGAATGGAGGCACAGAGGCAGACATGACCACGGAGGACGAGACGTGGGAGCAGAAGGAGGAGCCGGGGGGAGGCGGAGGAGGCGGAGGACAGGAGGACCTGGGCTCGGGAGGAGCCTGCGAGGAGGGAGCCGCCAGGAACGAGGATGAGGAGATGATGGAGGAGGAAGAGGAGGAGATGCCCATGCCTAAAGTGGCTCCGGCACCGCCAGATGCCCCCAAAAAAGAACACGTGAACGTGGTCTTCATCGGTCACGTGGGTGCGTCTCATTCGTATGTGTGTTAATTCATTGAGATTAGAGAACGTTTTATTCATCTTCTAACCTGTTTCTGTCCGTCAGATGCTGGTAAATCAACTATTGGAGGACAGATCATGTGAGTAATCCATTTTTTGTCTTCTGTGTTGGCATATTAGTGCTATTATATTTCTTAGATTTATGTGCATTTACTTAATAACTTCTTGATTTAATTTATTAGCACACTAGATTTGATCAAAACAAGTATGAAGCAAGCACGTGTGACGTTTTGTGTCGTTTCTTCATGTTCTTTTCTCACTCCATCTTTATATTTGAGTTAAGTTTGAACCTGATATGCTAATAAATTTAAAACAAAAAATTTAAAAAAGGTACACACTCAACCCAGTGAGCTAGAGGCCACCCAGAGGATATTTTTTCTTGCATTCCTCTTATTTCTATCTCTGTTTTCTTGTAACAGCACCTCTAAAGTGTCCCAATTTCCCCCCAGGGGTCAATACGGTAGTTTTGATTTCCGAATAAATTTTTTAAAAAAATGTAGTATTTTTGCCTTTAATTTGCCGGCTGTATAGAAACGTCTGTCCTGCCTCTCCTGCTGTCAGCTATTGTGCAACAGGCTGCCTCTTACACAACAGTTGTTTTTTTAAGTTTAAGCCTCAGTTTTTCTTTGGCCTCTTTAATGCCACAGATACAATAAATCACTTCTATGGCCATGTGTTTGAAAACATTTCTCTTTTCCCTTTCTTGATTTTCTCCTTTCTAGGTACTTAACTGGAATGGTGGACAAGCGAACCCTGGAAAAATATGAAAGAGAGGCGAAAGAAAAGAACAGGGAGACATGGTGAGAAAGGGCTCTGCAACAATCAGTGTTTTCTCGTGTCTAAAAACATTCATGCGCCAATTTTCATACTGCTCATCCGGAGCAGGGTCGTGGGGGCAGTAGGCTGAGCAGACGTCCCTCTCCCCAGGTCTCTCCGGGACAATAGTACAGATCCTTGTACAGGTTAAAGCTAACTAAGCAATCTAAGACCCGGTTTTGATCTTTGTTAGCTGATCCTATCCTGTGACTCGATAAAATAGTTTTAAATATCAAAGTATGTCACTAAGTACTTTTTCCTCCTTTTACCTCCTTCCTCCTTTATTCACATAAAATGTGAATAAATTGCAGTAAGATGCTTAAAACATTTTATTGAAAGTCCTCAGACGCACTAAATTTGAGCTACAGTATTTTAGTAATAAGCATGCTTTTTTCACTCAGCATCATTCAAGCAAATATTGCCAATATAATAGCAATATAATAGTTTCGGTAACAGCAGCCTTATTTAGTGCATCGATTCTTAAATGCTCCTAACAGTTTTGTGAAACATGACTTGATAAATGAACGTGGTGCTTTCAGGTACCTGTCGTGGGCTCTGGACACAAACCAGGAGGAGAGAGACAAGGGGAAGACGGTGGAGGTCGGCAGAGCTTACTTTGAGACCGAGAAGAAACACTTCACTATCCTGGATGCACCCGGACACAAGAGCTTCGTCCCCAACATGATCGGTGGAGCTTCACAGGCCGACCTGGCAGTCCTGGTGAGATGAACAAACAAACCCAACTAGCCCTGACCTCAAACACTCAGAGATTAAATCCCGTGAATCCGTTTGATGAATTATTCCTCCAGCGAAATGTTTCACTGCAGGAATAAAGTATAAAATTCTCAAACCTCCTCAGCAGCACAATTCATTTTCCACCACCGTCCATCTTTACATATCGCATGAATAGGTTCACGGAATTTGATTTAAAGGAGACAACTGTTTTTCAAATGTCACTGAGCGCAGGGATAACTGGGCTCTTTCTCGCTGGTTTGTATCAGGTGATTTCAGCGAGAAAGGGGGAGTTTGAGACCGGCTTTGAGAAGGGCGGACAGACGCGGGAACACGCCATGCTGGCTAAAACAGCAGGAGTCAAACATCTCATTGTGCTCGTCAACAAGATGGACGACCCCACTGTCAACTGGAGCCTAGAAAGGTGAACAGGGGCCACGTGGGAATTAAATAACTAAATCGCCAACAATTGAGTTTACATTGTCACGTCATTTTTTTTTAAGCCACTGGCACGATACCTCCACTTCGCTTCGGGGTTTCAGTTCGCTCCCTCTCCCAGACACACTAACACAAAAAAACTCACAAACATTCACACACACTCCTCCGCCAAACCAGATCACCTGATCCTGAGCGATCGTGTGTGAGCAGGTGTCAGTGTACGCGCTGGGCTCCAGACCACGAATATTAAGACGCATTTTGCGATCATGAAGCACTACTGCAACTTGCAATTGCTAATAACATATGAACTGGAGTTTTAGTTTGTTTCCAGCTCACAGTGAGCACGGTTGCTTCAAAATAAAAGCACCAGGGGTTCCACTGTGTCTTATTTAATTATAACAGCATTTAATTTGACTTCATTGTTAGGTCATTATTTACTTAAATGATATTGTGACAATATTTTATTTGACTTTATTATATGGCAATATTGAAATTTAGTAATTTTGAATTTTGGATGTAATATATGCTATAATATACATAAACCATTTATTACGATATAGCCTTAAAATATCACAATATTATATTTTAGCCACATAACTCAGGCTTTGTTGTTTGGTCTATAAAATGTCAGAAAATGGTGATAAATGTTGATCAGTGTTGCCTAAAGCCCAAGACAACGTCCTGAAATGTCTTGTTTTGTCAGCGGGGTTTCAACTGTATGAGATTTTCACGGTTCGATGAAAAATATCCCGGTTTCAAAGTATTACAGAATTATTGTTATTATCAGTCAGAATGATCGATAAAGGAATGAAAACAGAAGGATTAATTGTGGTTGAATAAATGATTTATCACTACAACTAAGACTAAACCATTTTTTAAATGGAAGAATGTCTCCCTTCTGAAAGTAATGAAAATAACGGTGAGATTTTCCACCCAGTTGCTTTTTTTTCAGTATGGTAGATGTAATGTAATGCAAATGTACACGGTACGATACTCCTCAGCTTTCATATCACAGTATATCTTTAGACCAGTATATATAGCAACCTCATTTGTCGAATCCCTAAAGATATTAAGTTTTCTGTCAAAGAGAAGAAAAAAACAGAAACTATTCCAATTTAAGAAGTTCATTTTTCTTTAAAAATTACCCAAAAACGGTGAATCTGTTATCAAAACCCTTAGGAATTTACTTAAAAGTTGGCTTATTGATTGATAATTGTTGTAGCTCTAAAGTGCACCAAAACATCGTCTCCCAGTAAATTATTATAATTGGTGTTGGTGTCTGTTGTACTTGATGTTCTTGTAAAGCTCCCACATCTGACTTCTTCCTTTGGGGAAAAAAAAAAAAAAATCAGCGATGTTATCGTTGTCATACTTCAGTAAATAATCGCATCTGTTGATTACTTTCCTGCAGGTATGAAGAGTGTAAGGAGAAGCTGGTTCCATTTCTAAAGAAGGTGGGCTTCAACCCGAAGAAGGACATCCACTTTATGCCTTGTTCTGGACTCACAGGTGCCAACCTCAAGGACCCCGTGCCCGAATGCCCCTGGTACACGTAAGTACAAGCGTGTGACGTGTTGTCACATTATCTGGTTTACGGAGGAAATGTTAATGTTCAGACACATATATCTACAGGTGTTAACATAGTCATTAAAAATCCTCGCGTGTTCATGTTGTAACTGCGCATGATGAGATAAATTCAACAAAAAAATGAGTATGAAATGTTGACTGCGTGGTGTGGCTGCTCTTTCCAAAAATGAAAGGTACATTCAGGATATGTGGATCACCTGCCAGCAGCAGACATCAGTGTGACCTTATTTTCTGGCAGTTTTTTTCCTTATGTTTCTCAGAGGTGATCAGAGAGCTCTGGTACGCAGCGCTGACACAGTGTTGATTCACAGTCTTGTTTATAACGGAACATATTTTTTTCCCCTGATGGTTGCAGCTCTGTTCTGTAGACTGTGGAAGAAGACGGCTGACTTTATGTTCATGTTAAAGGCGCTGAATGTAACTCTGGAGAGAGACCGTTGTGTCTCCGTCCCAGGTCTTCAAATGCTGATGCTTTGGGGTGGTGGTTCGGATCAATGACCAACCCAAAGCGATGGTATTTTATTAGACAAAACAAGGATCTCGAATATAGTTGTGACTTTCTGTACACGTTTCGTACCACAGTTTGAAGTTGCTGCCGTTTCTTTATCAAAGCTATGTCAAAGACGCACTTTGATGAGAAGACTATCTGATTTGACTGAGACAGAAATCACGTTTATAGACGAGTTTATCTCCTAAGATCTTTTAGCTCTCACTTTAATAAATACACAAGAGAAACTCACAATATGTCAAGAACAGTATATTTTTAACACCTGCTTTTCTTATTGAACAGAGAAATACAAATGCACCCCTCACTAATTCAAGTTTATCTCTTTAACCCAACTAAGACTAGCTTAATTCCCTCATTAATTTAAGGCGCTATTAGAAATCTTGCTGTCAGGATTCCTCATTTCGTGGTATGCTGTTACACGGTGATATTGTCCGAGCCTAATGCGATGTTTTGTTTTGGTTGTATGTGTGTGGAATTGATCATTTCTAGCTGCAATATTTTCCCTTGTTTCACAGCTGCAGTTTGATCAAAATTTTAATTAAAAATCTGCCACTATGCACATAAAACGAGAGTCATAGGCTGTCACACATCACATGGTAGGACACAGAAGACACGCTGGCGAGGACGTTTCTGACAACAGAAATAAAATGTGAACAAGTCGGTGTTTTTTTCTGACTGTGGTGATTTGCGTTCTTTACCAGGGGTTTGCCATTTATTGCCCATCTGGACAGTTTGCCAAACTTCACCAGATCCAGCGACGGACCAGTCAGACTACCTATCGTAGACAAGTATAAGGTGAGCAGTGGAAAAAATGTCTCTTTCTTAGGAGAGAAAAACAGAAATCGACGGCAGCTCGTCTTCTCCCTGTCCTCGGCAGATGAGTGGGCGTCTTTTGGTTTTTTTCGTTCCCTTGGCCAAAACGATTTTATGTTCCCTCTCCAATTTGTCATTCTCCTTCCTCTGTGGTGATTTTCCAAGAGCACACCAACATGCTTACACACACACACACACACACTGCAGCCTCTGCGCAGTCATTGCTCTTTAAGATAATTCAGCTTCTTGGCGCACGTCTCAGTTTGGATGTTGGAAGCAGTTCATCACATACTGTAAGTGTTGGTGGAATTGAGTTATTTTGGAGCTCTCTCTGTCATCCATACATTAATCATCTTTCCCTTTATTATGAATCATCTTTCCTCTTTATCCTCTTGTCTTTGACTCTTGTAAATGCTCCTCTCTCTCTGTGATTGTAAATGAGCCTGTTACAGTGGCTATATGATAAATTAGGAGTTCCCCTGATGTATGAGGATTATGGCTCCGTTAGCTGGCTGCTGCATACTAATGTCCCTGCCAAGACTTCCATACAGCAAGCTCTGCAGATCCTCACAGCTGTGGATAAACCCTCGTTATTTTGTGATGAATGGTGAAAATCATGACTGATCATTAATTCATTTATACATGCCAGCAGAAATTAATTATGTATTTTGTAGGGCTGGACCCAAATGTTTGTTATTTTTGTAGGTATTTGGTTGGATATTCTTTTTTTCCTCATTTAAATTTTTCTTTTTTTTTTCTTGCATGTGTGAACAAGTGAAGGATACACAAAGACGACTACTATTATATACGTATTATGTATATTATATGTTATACATGTGGAAAAAAACAATGGACACAACAAACTGTATACTCTGTGTCAAGAGTGTGTGCGCGTGCGCGCATGTGCACGTGCTTGTGTGCTGGTAAAGCATTTAGGAAGTTGTGATGGATTACAGCAAGTGGAGTGGGCAAAAGGGAAAGATTAAGCAAAGTAAAGTAAGGGGGAAAAAGAGATAAATGAATCAAACTTTTCTCTACTTCCCGAGGATAAATGTCATTTTAATGTTTGTGAGGGAAAAAAGCATCTTAAATCTTCGATTTGGTGGAGTTAGTACGCTCTGCTCCTGCCTCACATGGCTTTGTCAGGTTATTATGAATAGTTTGTAGCTCTATAGTAATTTTTCCATAATAACAAAAACAATTGTCACAAACATGAGCAGCTTCTCAACATGTGTGTGTCTGTGTCTCTGTCTGCGTGTCCTTGTAGGACATGGGCACGGTTATCCTCGGGAAGCTGGAGTCTGGATCCATCAGTAAAGCCCAGCAGCTGGTCATGATGCCAAACAGGGTGAGATCTCCTCTCTGGACTTTGCTCTTTCTCAGAAGAGACCAATAAACCTTCGACTAGAAATAACTTCAACGCCACATTCTTGTATTAAACTCTCTGCAGCCTCGTTGGAAAGAAACCCCAGTTTCAGCACAGCAATCGTGCTTATTTGAAAATATTTACACACAGTTGTGTATGTGTGTGTTACAGCACACGGTGGAGGTGTTGAGCCTGCTGAGCGACGATGTGGAGACAGACGATGCAAGTCCTGGGGAGAATCTGAAGTTGAGGTTGAAGGGCATCGAGGAGGAAGAAATCCTACCTGGTTTTATCCTCTGTAGCCCTGACAACCTGTGCCACTCGGGCCGCACCTTTGACGCACAGGTACGTCAGAGGACACCAGAAGTCCCTGCGTGCTGGCATCTGTGTCCTCAGTGTTACAGAGTCATTCGTTGTGGGGAGAATTTGAATCAGACTCTTCAGGTTGAGGCTCAGTTAGCTCTCATTTATTCCATTTGATGCTAACAGATCCACTCTCCACCGCACACTCTAAAACACAGGTGTAGGTGGGACGGCTGTGCTGCAAATCAAATTTTTTTCAGGCCACACATTTGTGCAGAGCCGCTGTTAAAAGCCCAGTTAGCAGCAAGCACTTAGCTGCTTGTTTGATTTACTGTTTGGTGTTAAGTGTACAGAAGCCAGAGGGCCCAGTGGTTGAGAATGAGGCATTTAAATGTGCCAGCTGATGCTCACTGATTTTATCTATTAAAGACATAATTTAAGCCTGATGACAGCTTGTTTTTAAACATATGAAGATTTTGAGAATGCAAATAAGAAACTCATATATTAAGCTCTGTTTCAATACTAAGTACATATGTCATGAACATGGGAATTTATATTTCTAAGTGGGGGAGCACTAGGCACAAAGATACATAATCTAAATTCTAAAAAAGAATTTTGATTTGAGACCAATTTCCTGCAGTTCTACGCTACTTGCACTAGTCGAGATTAGTTGGATTGAGCGTGTTATTGATTCAACTAAAACACAAAAAGAATGGAGATGCACTCACTGTTGCTCAGGCACCTGTCGTTATTAATATGTCAAATCAACTGATTGTGATTTTAAGGATCTCTGAACTTTGCTGATTTTCTCCTTTTTATTCCAGATCGTCATCATTGAGCACAAATCAATCATTTGTCCTGGTTACAATGCAGTCCTTCACATCCACACCTGCATCGAAGAAGTGCAGATCTCAGTAAGTTCACTGTCCTTCTTTCCAGCCTGTTACTGAAACATGTTACCGTGTTACGCCCGGTCCACACTGCATGCACATGTAGGATGTGACGGCTACTCCGCTGAAGTGCTGCAGCTCGCATCCTTGTGTTGTTCACACTGACAGCGTTGTTGCTGCAGAGCTGCCTGCTGCTATAGCTACTGTATTTCCACAATTAAAAGCCTATACTTCACTAAATTATGGAGTCATGCAGCCACTGTAGTATAAACATGACGGTCCTGCAAATATTTCACAATAAAAGCCTTGTGTTAACATTTGAAGTGATTCATATCAATAGAAACATTGTCAGATGACTTTTACTTTGAAAGGAAAACGGGAAACATGAGTTTAAGGATAAATACATAGTAATATTTTTACGTTTTTATGTCTGTGACAGATACAGACCTTGAGAGTATTAAAAAATTGATGCAAAGTCATTACTATTATTAAAACACCATTTTCACTGTCTAGTCTGTCTAGTCACTGTCTTAGAACACAAAGGAATAAAACATGTTACAAGAATAAACAAAAACAGCACTTCAAAATAAAAGCTCTGTGCTGAAAATTTACTCTACTTCAACATAAAGTGGGAGTTTTACAAACCTGACACATTCACAAGTCACTTGCGGTCCGTTCATAATGGACTCGGGACCCACTTTTGGACCGTGACTGCTGGCGCGGGCAGTGTGGCCCAGGCTTTAGAGTGTGGTTTTTGTTATCTATTTGATTTGCTCAGCCAATGGTTCTGATCACTTCCTGGCCTCACTGGACTGTGGCTCAACTCTTTAAATCCTGCCTGCAGGCCTTAATCTGTCTGGTGGACAAGAAGACGGGGGAGAAAAGCAAAACACGACCACGCTTTGTGAAGCAGGACCAGGTGTGTATCGCCAGGCTCCGGGCAGCTGGAGTCATCTGCTTAGAGACCTTCAAAGACTTCCCTCAGATGGGACGATTCACACTGCGAGACGAGGGTAAGGACACCATGGCTGAACATTACTAAAGCAGTTCGAGTATCTTAAAGAGCTAGTATTTTTCAACCTGGACCCTCTTGTCTAAATGACTTATTCGAACAATTTTTGAGAACAGTATTGAGAGAGAACATGCTGGAGAAGGCTGCAGCAAAACTTTTCCTATTACTCACAGATACACAAAAACATGGAAAAATAGGGTCCAGGTTAAAAAATACTATACTTACACTTAAAGCTAATTTGAATCATTTTTCCAGTGAATCTGTAATCATCCAATTTGTCCCTCACTTCTCTCCGTACACTCCTCCACCAGGCAAAACCATCGCCATCGGCAAAGTGCTGAAGCTGGTGCCAGAAAAGGACTAAATGCAACGTTGGCAGCATGCATGGAGTTCTTCCACCCGTTATCAGAAGAGAAACGCTGCTAGAGCCGACCCAAACAGCTACTCTCTCTTTACACACAACTATGCTGAAGAGGAGAACAACGACAAAAGGAGCGAAGGAGAAGGAGAATAAAATTTGAGACTGAATCAGTTTTTATGAACAATATGAAATGAGAGACCAAGTCCAGTGTGTCAGCTTTCTCATATTGAGAGCTCAGCTATGCCACTAATGTAGCTACATGCCCCCGTTCTATACTCCCACGGCTGACCGCGCAGTCGGCCCGCCACGCCATTTGTTTTTAGAATGGAGATGGATGTAACTGAGTTTGGGGAAGAAAAACAAACAAAAAAAACAGAATGACAGAATGATGATTTTACATCCTGTAAAAGACCAGAGTTAGCCTGTAATTTTAATTTGCATCTCCCTTTCTAAGAGTGGGATTCAGAATCCAGTGGACCTTTTATTTGGTTTTGAGGATTGCTGTACCAAAATTTTTAGTTTGGTCTCTCTCCATGAGATGGTTTAATTGGATTGAGCTCACATACGACTCTGATGAACCATGGATTTAAACACACACACAAACAGACACACACAGCTGTTACATAATCTAAACTGAAAATAAATGATCAAGCTGCAACTCAAATGTGTGTTTGTTTTCATTTTAAATAGTATTCATCATATGGGATCGACAAATCAATATACAATGTATCAACTAGGATTGCAGCGGTAATACAGTTTGAAGGTTTTCTGTGGAATGAACATTAACGCTTATAATACGTCGTACATCTGTTTATCAACTGTACTGGAAAAAAATCCCTGAAAAAGTATCTCCCCTTTATTTCTTATTGAAAACTGGTTTCAATTATAAAACATTTTTAAAACCAAAAATATATATGTATTCTCTGTGATGTTAAGTATACCACAAAAATTTCATACCGTTGCGACCCTATATCCATACCTTAACCCCAATTTCAAAAAAGTTGGGATGCTGTGTAAAACGTTAAAAAAAGGTGCAATGATCTGAAAATCTATATATATTATCTATACATTTTTTAAATATATACTTAATTGTTTTAATTTTTTTAAAAAAGCGTAATGATTTGCAAATCTTTTTCAACATATATATTTTATGAATAAATATGTATCTATATATAGAAATACATGTATATGTCTAAATGTGTCGGTGTGTATATGTATAAATTTAATGTTCAACTTAATTGATTTTTGTAAAATATATATTTGAAAAAGATAAGAAAATATATATATATAATTGTCTTTGGACGTTTGCCTTCACCAATGTCCAGAGGTCTCTACAAATAAAGTTTCTTTGTATTGTGACGTAAAGTGTCCCCGTTGCGCATGCGTCGGTGTGGTTAACACGTGAAGCAGGCAGCATGGCAGAAGCTGTAGCGGTTCCGTTGGACCGTGCTCAGGTAAAAAACTTATTTTTTCCAAGAGTAAATTCAAACTCTCCATACATATGTTGTCCGTTAGTAGATGTTCTCGTGACTGGGATAAATTATTATCGTTCTGAGGCGACAGCAGCAAGTTAGCATTAGCCAGCTTGTTTGCTAGGTTTAGCAACGAAGCTAATTCAGGGGCACAGTAACTAAACTTTTGTTGGTGGGTTTAGGGAGACTTTTATAACAGTGGAATTAATGTTTCTATGAAACAGGTGAAAAAGGCCGTCCAGGCTCTGCAGGCTTTTCTGAAAACCAAGTCGACCCAGGACTCTCTGTTCTTGGACGACTCTCAGCAGATCAGCCTCCTGTTCACCCTCTGGAAGATCCCCCGGCAGGCTCAGACCATCCGCATGTGAGTCCACAAACAGGGACATGAACCTGCCTTTACTCCTCACCTCCCTCTGTAAGCAGCTCTCTGGCCTGAAATGAATTCTTCCATCTACTGTGTGCAGGTTTGGGGATAGAAAACTATCTCAAATGCATTTTCCATGCTACAGCAGAGGGATATTAGGGACTGTTCGTTATTTACGAGGAGAGGGGAGGGGAGGGGAGGGGGTCGTGCAAAAAGGGGGTGCCATGTCAAATAATTTTGAAAACTTTAAAAACCCTGTTTTTGATTTTTTTAAGAAAATATGTGTATGATAGGCATGTTTTCTTTCTTCAGTTTTGTCTTTCTTGTATTTTTTTTACCTGAAAAATGTTGATGTGCTAATATGTATTGATGTGGGAGAACATCTTATTTGCCATCACCATTACTTCTGTTTCTCACTTTAGTTATTGAATTGTTTGTTTTTAAGCGAAAAGCTGCTTTTTTAAAATTGTACTACGTTTTTTTGAATAGAGTAATGTTCGTGCTAGACACTGTGAGTTGTCATGGAAATTACATTTCTTTGGTCCTTGAAATGTCATGGAAAAGTTTAGGAATTTGTCTATGATAATGTGTGGGAACTTGAGCACAAAGCAGTTAATTTAAAAAGAGTTTCAGCTTCAGCCTACACCTTTTTGTCACTGCTTCAAAATCGATGACTCGTTATTGTTGTTATTGTTTTTCTTGTGTGTATTTGAGCTGTCAAATCAAATAAATTGATGACGTATCATTTGGCCCTCAGCCCCCTGCCCCACGGCCAGCGGCCTGACACAGACGAGGTATGCCTCTTCACCAGAGATGAGCCCAACATGACGGCAGAGCAGACACAGAGGTTTTATAAGAAGCTGCTGGAGGAGAGAGGTGTGAAGAACATCACTGAGGTAACAACCAGTCAGCGTTTTATCAACCAGTAACGTCCACATTGAGACCTCCTGTCGATGGTAACCACAGTCCTGATGTGTCCCCGTCTCTCCTGAGCAGATCATCCCGTACAAGATCCTGAGGACCGAGTACAAACCCTACGAAGCCAAGCGCCGCCTGCTGGGGAACTTCGACATGTTCCTTTCTGATGACCGCATCCGCCGGCGGCTGCCGTCCCACCTCGGAAAACATTTTTACGAGAGGAAAAAGTAAGAGCTTTTTTTCTTCTTTTTTTTGGTAATTCTCTTTTTTATTGGTTTATGTGAATACACAAAAACAAAATACAGAACCAGATGAACATGAAGACCTTTCAGTCATGTAAAAATGAAAAATAAATTTAAAAAATATATTAAGAAATGAAATAAAAAGTTAAATAAATAAATAAATGAAAAATGCTAAAAAGGGGGTGTTGAATAAATAAAGATTTGTAAAATAAAATAGGGGTAAAAACTAAGTTGAAAGGCAAACAAAAAATAATGTTCTGTAGACAAGAGTGAGAGCTTTTGTTAGTGGTGTCAGTTTTACCTTTCAGTTTCTTAATGTTTTCAGCACCATCACAGACGTGTCCGTCAGGTGATCGATTATTTAACAGTGAAAACATTTACATGCACAAAGAAGTCAGGCTTTTGCCCGCATTTCAAAAAAGACGATATTTCAACTAAACTCTTCACACATTTAATAAAAATGAATATTTTCGTTCACATGCAGCTCTGCATACTCTGATAAACGTGCACTAATATAAAGTTTGTCACATTAAAATATGGAGCCGCTTGTCATTTTGCTTCTTTGCATCAAAATAGAATTTTTTCAGTTTCTTCCTGGTGGTTGACTCGTTGTTCCATGTGAACTCAGCTTCCATCTAAAATTCCTTCAACCACTTTCTTGAAAAAGTTGGCGTTGTAGTATTTGTGCACGTCCAGTAACCTCTTAATATCAAAGTCTCTTCCTGATGTTTAAAAGTCTTTCTTTTGTTTGTTTTTTGACCAGAAATGTGGGCTTTGAATTTCAACCCCAGACGTGGGAACTGTACGTTTTCACAAACAAACTCTCCAAAGAGCCGAACGTAAACAGACATGTCTTAATCTGAAAATGCAAAATATGGAAAAGGGCCTGATTCTGAATATTTAAACAGACTATGCTGTTTTACATGACCCGCATCAAATCCAGAACGTTATCGTATTTGGCGTAAAGTCAGAATCAGACTCAGAATCACGTTTACTGGCCAAGTTCAACAAATAAGGAACAAGGAATTTTTTCCAGGTTGGCAATGCTCACAGTACAGGGGAGGGAAATAAGTTAGGGATAAGAAAAATAGAAAAAAAGACAGACATAGACATGTAATTGTATTTACAAAGGAAGAGATAGAGAATACATACAAAATGTACAGTATGTAATTCAAAAATATACAGTATGAACAGTTTAGTGCAAAAACCACTATGCGTGAGGTAGTATAAATATATATATATATAAAATGGAAATATTGGTGTGAACGTAGCCAGTGAATTTTCTCCATCTGCAGTCGATGCATTCTGACATTGTTTCTGTCTTTGAACAGAGAGCCGCTGTCCGTGAACCTGCAGAGCAAACATCTGGCCAGAGACATAGAGAGAGTTATCCAGGGCACCTTCCTGAAGGTCACCAACAAGGGCTGCTGCTGGTGAGATCTGCTCGGCCGCTCTCTGTCTTCCTAAATCTGTGTGTGACACCAGCCTCTTTTCTCTTCAGCTTTAGGAAAACACATTTGGTTTTGCTCAAGCAACAAAACCTGTAGCACCTCATAGCAACCCTGTCGATTCTGTGAAGTGTTTGATACGGGCGTCTGCTGGTGCCAGAGAGACTCAATGTAAATCCAGATGGACCTCCTCTTCCTGTGGAGCCTGTCTCTACAACTTTGATACACAGTGTGCGATATCCGCATGAAATATGTGCATTTATACCACTTGTTTTGATGCCGTTTACAGTTAAGAGTTTGAAACCTGTATTATGTCACTCGTTGGCCTGTGTTGTAGCATGGCACGCATCGCCCACGCCGGCATGACTGCAGACGAAGTGACGGAAAACATCGAGGCTGCCGTCCAAACAGTGGTGTCCAAACTGCGCACGGTGAGTCCAGCTGTCCACAGACTTTAAATCAGCCAAAGCTTATTAATTGTCTGAGCTTCCTGGATAACTTTTATGTTATAATTTAACTTAATATATCTATGTGAGGATTTTAGGGCTGTCAAATGAATAACTTTTTAGTCATGATTAATTGCATTTTCGATCTCATGTTTAAAATTCCAGTACATTTCAAAACAGCGGTACCTCATTAGGCGAGAGGCGGGCTATAAAAAAAGACAAGTAAAGTAGTCATAACATCAAGAAGTGGATTTCTGAAGCCGAAAAATTAGAACCCCGAACCGACTTGCATGAGCTGCAGCCGAAACCCGGACGCTCTGTCAGCTCCCCTCAGCACACATTTTCGGCCCAACCTGTCGAGCCTCTCAGGGGCCTGTCGGTCTTGGGTTGAGAACTCTACCAAGCAATTCTAAAAAAAAACAAACCGGAAGTTTCAGGCAACAGTGGGCTTGCAAAAATCTCTTTTAGTGATCTAATACTCTTTTTGCGCATGGATAAGAGCACAAAATGTACAGGATAATCTCTGTTTTCAAAATTCTGTGCGTCTGTGACACAGCCTAATTATTTTAATATGTATCTACATGAAGGGGCTTCAACTTGGATTTTTATTGTGCATCTCTGTGGCGACAGTTAGTGTTTTGCAACATGGCACTATGTAATAATGATGATTTCTTTTTCCTGTACTGTGCAGAAAGGACCGGTGCTGAAGCTGATCCACATGAAGAGTCAGACATCAGTGGCTCTGCCTATCTACACCTCAGACCTGCAGCAGCTCAGCGTGCTGGATGAGGAGCAGGAACAGGAACCCAAGAAAAAGGTCAGAGCGAGATCAAAATCAAACGTTGGTGTTGTGTTTGTGGCATCAGTGGCAATGGTGTGTAAAAATAAGTCGCTCATGCGTTGCTTTTTGTGAATCACAGAGAGGTAAAGCCAAAAAGACAAC
Organism: Plectropomus leopardus; assembly: GCF_026936395.1. Lineage (NCBI taxonomy): Eukaryota > Metazoa > Chordata > Actinopteri > Perciformes > Serranidae > Plectropomus > Plectropomus leopardus. Next base: position 21,776,723 of record NC_142194.1, on the reverse strand, counting down.
GAAGAAGAACCAGACAGAGAACAAAAAGCAAAGCAAAGCAAACAAACATTCCACCGCGGAGGGAGAGGACGAAGCGGACGAGGAAGAAATCCCACAGCTGGTTCCCATAACAACACCCAGCAAAAAGCCCAAACTGGAGGTCAGTGCTGCTCACAGCTGCTGGATTAAAAAACTTATTTCGCTATTTCAGGCGCCTCTGGGGGTGTTACAGTACACAAGTCAAAGTTCAGAGCGAGTTCAGTACTGCAGAGAAAAATAAACACATCCATCCCGATTCGTTCATTTATTCTGAACAGACGGTAGTGAGAGTCTGAGTCCTGCTGGGGACTAAAAACATTCCTTTTTAGCAGAATATATGACTTTAAAGTAGCTTTTTGCTGGTTGCTCCACTCGCTTTTATGCTGATATTTTTTATGACTTGTAAATGTGATTTTATGTTGGGGTTTTCTTTTACTATTTTTTTTTTTTTTCTGCTGATGTTGTTACCTTCCAGCACTTTGAGATTTGTTCCAAATGTAAAGTGCATTAAAAATAAGATCTATTAATAGTGTTATTATTATGATCATTATTATTAGCATTTTGACATCTTTAGTAAACCCTTTTCAGTTTGAAAATAAGGAACATTTCAGGCACTTTACTAAACACTGTACAAACCTAACCAAAAAGCAACAGATGATACATTTTAAAGCATCTTTGAAATTGAAAATACAAAATAAACAGAATAATAGAAAATGAATCTTGTGTATTAGGGGTGTTTCAGTCAGCCCCAGTGAGGCTTCATTTTTAAACATTCAAAGTGCTGAAACATTTGTGTGTTCTGTTCGGACAAACTGTCCTCGTCTTACAATATATGCAGCTCCCTCCGTTGCGGTTGTAAATGCGTTTCACTTGCACTCGCCATAATGTGACTGACTTGCACACTGCTATCACAATTCACACAAATTCAGCCTCCTGAATTTCATTGCAAAAAAAACCCACCTGCAAACATCAAAAATTGCCCTATAATTATTTACAAAAGCTGTTGTGAAATCAGATTTCAGGCCAAAAAAGGCCCCAAAACAGCCCGCAAAATCCTGGAGGGACTGAGTTGTGCTAACATTAGCAAGTGCATCAATCTACATACTGTGTATTCTGTGCATGTGTCACACTGTGAGGTTTTTGCACAAAAACTCAAACCGTCACAGCCCCTCACTCTGGCAGTTCTGTCTTAACACAGTGGACTATACACACTCATTGCCTTTCTCTCTCTCTCTCTGTAGAAACCATCAAAAAAGAAGCGGTTAGAGAAGGCACCCAAACCTGCTGCAGCAAAGAAGGGAAGTAAAACGCCAAACAAACTGGCAAAGAAGGCAGGCAAGACCGACTCCAAAGTCAAAAGAAAAGTTCCTAAAGTAAAATGATCATCTGTAAAGGATCTTTGCACATCTTTACCCTCGCAACATGGACATTCAACACAGAACACAGGACCCGTTCACAAAATGTTCAGTCTGTTTTTTTCTTTGTTTGATTATATAAAGCAGATTATAAACCTTATCTGAAATTATCCTTGGCTATGTTGTGTTCTTTAGATGCTTCTGTCTTTAAATGTCAAACGTTCGTTATTCTCTGAATGGAAAGCCACAGATGGAATATTAAATAATAATAACATTATTATATTATATTAGTATCTCAGGAAGTCCTTTAGGGAATTATTTCAAATTTGGCACAAGCGTCCCCTTGGACTCAACAATTAACTAATTAGATTTCAGTGTTCAAAGGTCAGGGTCACCGTAACCTCACAAAAATGTTTTTGCCATAACTAAAGAATTCATCAACTAATTATGACAAAATTTGATGCAAATGTCTTATAGGATAAAATAATGAAGTGCTGACATTTTAGATCCAAAAGGTCATAGGTCAACTGCACTGTGGCATCTTTATGTGGTATTAAGTATACTTATGTATTTTTCCGTGCATTGTTCTCCATCATATCTCAGGAACAGTATTTGGTCAGATACTGAATTGGTGACACTAATCTTGAAACCGTGATGATTGTATAGATTGTCTGGATGGAAACTGTAACTGCAACTTGACGGGTGCGTGGAGGCAATTTAGGTTTTAAGATCAGATCATCACCATCAGGCTCTACAGAACATAATATGATTTCATGCACTTCGTGAATATGAACTGTTTATCCACCTTTTGTGTACTTTAACATCTGAAGAGAATTAGCCTCAAGGCCTGTTTGCACTGAGCCGTTAGAGCCGTGCACGTATCAAATGACATGCCCATTGTTAACGACATTATACCGCCGCTTGTTCAGCTGCTGCCTGCATGTGGGCACATCTCCGACAGTACGAAGCTTTGCATCCTCACGACTCCATCGTGTCCTGAAGACGCCAAACATACATCCTACACACAAGCTGATGGAGACGTTCCGATAGGAGTGTTTTTTTCTGCAGACGGTATATTTGTTTTGGAGGTATAATGCAACAAGATGATCAGCCAATCGGTGGTGATGATTTTGTTGTCAACAGGTGGGCTGAGTCTGTGTTTGCATCCAAGCCCTCCCTCTGCTGTGTGGGTGTGGTTGGCCATCTGGAATTACAGTGTTCGCGGGTTACTGGGCAGGAGAGGGAGAGATGCATCGTGCGGACACTTTCGTTGATCATACAGACGATATAGCTCCTTTATCTGACCGTTGATTTGAACAAGGACTGGCTGAGCAGACGGGACAAGCTGAAGTCGACCTATGGATGTTCAGTGGCTTGTGTTTCCATTATTCATGTGTTAGAGGTTCTCCGAGGGCAGAGCGGTAATAGGCATTGTTCTGTGTAGCAACCATGGAAGCAATTGGAGAAACTTCATTTCCAGATGACTCTGGGAGCCAAAGCCTGTGTCCAGAGCCTCACACAGGCGCCGGAGTGGCCCCGGGCTGGAGCCACCTCCACAAACCCATCATCGTGATGGTGATGGGGTCTCTGATGTGTGCTGCAGGCGGACTCCTCTTCCTGCTGCAGTCATTAGGGGTGACTGAAGCGTCCAGCTCCGTGGCCTCGGCCTGCCTCTCCATCGGGCTGATGTTTGTCGTCATGGGGCTCGTGTGGATCCCCATACTAAAGGAGAAGCAGAGGCGGAAGCAGGGCGGCCAGGGGGCTCGGATAGAAGTGACATTGTAATGTGAAAGTGCTGTTTGTCGGTGATGATGCAACTTCTTTTCACAAAGTTGGTGTGGCTCCTGCTGATAACATGTCGTACTTTGACCACTGCTGGTGGTTTCAGTGAGGATTCACTGTCCAGCAACTGTTTTCTTGTTCGGAGAATCTCCGCTGCCACCATGTCAACATCTATCCAAGTAGAGCCAATCATGGAGATACGCTACGGAGGAGTTGGCCGCTGCAAGTGCTCGTTCTGGTTTGCAGTGGCCCACGACATACTGGGTGTCTTCATCATGATGGTTGGGGTGTTCGGAGGGCTGGTCATACATGATCTGTTCATCTACGCAGGGGCGATCATCATCTTCCTCAGCCTGATCTGGTGGGTGTTCTGGTACTCCGGGAACATCGATGTGCCGCCTGAGGAGCTGGAGGACGACGTGGGCCTGATCAAGCTGAAGAACCGCAGACTGAGCCGCGTGGTGAGGCGAGTGTCTGACCGCTTTTCCAGCAGGATCAGGAACTCTTTCAGGAAGAGCGCTGCATTTGTCAAGGCAGACCCCAAAAATAGACCTTCAAACACTGGTACAGAGGTACCGCTCTCCACTATTTATGACACCACTATCGCCTCGTCGTCTAGAGAGCTTGTGAGAGAGACTTTGTCAATATGAACATTGCAGACTGTAAATGACACACTGAACCTGGATATTTCCTTTCATCATTAGTTTGAAAGGGATTTTGTGTTTGCTCTGCTAACATGCACCTGTAATCATTAGACAGCACTGAAGTCTTGCCGAGATAACGTCCACGTGTTCTTATCTCACAGATAAGATGTTAACTTTGCACACCACAACAGTGCTGCAAATGGCTCTGATTTATCATCAGTCATTATTTTGTTGATTCACAGACTTTGCAGAGTAGAAATGTGGTGACTGTAAATAGAAAAATAAAGGCCAGAATAAGAATAGATTTGCTATGATGACTCTTATTTGGATAATGGATATATGACCGTAATATTACAGTCACATATTATCAGTGGTGGAAATTCAAAAAATGCAGCCAGAAGAATAAGACATACAGTTTTAACTCATTCATCATGGCTCATTAGGCATTTTGTTTTTTTGGGTTGTCCATCCATCCATCCATGAATCCATCCATCCTTTTCATTCTCGTGAATGCGATATCTCAGAGATTTAGCACAGACATCAACTCAAGATTTTAGTGGTTATAGGTCACTATGATCTTGTCAGTCTCATTCTTGTGAATGCAATATTTCAAGAACACCTTGAGGGATTTTTTTTTAAAATTTGGCACAAACATCCACTTGATGAAATGAGTAAATTTGGGTGATCATGGGTCAAAGTCACTGTGACCTTGCATCTTTTTCATCCTTGTGAAGACAAAATCTCAAGAATGCCTTGAGGGATTTCTTTGAAATTTGGCACAAACATCCACTTAGAATCAACGACGGACTGATTCAATTTTGGTGGTCAAAGGCTATTGTGAACCTGCCTGTCTCATACTTCTAAACATATTTTCGAAACACCTTGAGGGAATTCTTTCAAATTTGGCACAAGCATTCACTTAGACTTAAGAATAAACTGACATTTTGGTAGTCATAAGTCAAAGGTCAAGGTCATTTGACCTTGTCTGCCTCATTCTCTTGAACACAATATCTCAAAAATGCCTTGAGGGAATTTCTTAAAATTTAGCACAAACACCCACTTGTACTCAACAATGAACTGATAAGATTTTGGTGTTCAAAGGTCACTCTGACTTAATAAACCATGTTTTTGGCCATAAGTCAAGAATTCATATGCTAATTCTGAAAAAAAATCATATAAAAGCCGGATAGGATGAACTGATGAAATGATGACATTTTATATCCAAAAAGTCGAAGGTCAACATCACTGTGACATCATAATGTTCTTTGAAAAAACACCTTTGTGTCCATTACTCAGTGTCATATCTCAGGAACAGAAGGGAAGACATTTGGTCAGATACTGAACTGGTATCATGATCTTCTGTGCTGCTGGGGAGACATGTGTACAGCATCCATATTTTCACAGACATGCTTGTAAACTGTGACTGGAACTCTACTGATGTGCAGAGATGTACAACTGCATGACGGTAATTATGTTTTTTGTTTAATAGTAAATTAAAACTTCATGATCTCTATTGTATCACTCGTCTAACAGATAAAGTACAGCACACTTTCAAAATTCAACCACTAGATGCCGTCTGTCTCCAGCTTCACTCCCCGGAGGTTTCCATTCTCACTTCATGCTTGTGTATTTGGGATGTTTAAATGCTGGACCGGTGTTCGTCTCAAACTAACAGTTCTGAGAAGTAAATCTCCCTCTTTTTGCAAATCAAAGTGAAAACAGTCTTTTAGTTATGACCTATACACGCACCAACCTGTATCAAAGGGAAGTAACCAGAAACACACTTTTGGTAAGATACTCAGTTATTATTGTTAAAGGGACTATTCACCACCCCCCCCAAAAAAACCTCATCCTTGTAGCACCAGGATGTTTCACTTGCCTACTAAACCCTCAAACCAAAGCAGACTTTGATTGAACATCATAAAATTTTGTTACATATTCAAGTCAATATTCTCAGCTCCTTTTTTTCATTTTTTAAAGATGTCATGCATCTTTTTGAGGTTTTCTGACTTTTTGTGGTCAATTCTGTCTTCCTTGGTGGTTTTGTGACACCTTTTGGTTAATTTGCCCCCTTTTTTGTTGTTGTGTGTTTCTTGTGGTCATTATGCAATTTTTGGGGTTTTGTGTCACGTTGTGGTTTTTATGTCTTTTTGAGGTAATTTTGCCTCTTTGGTGTCATTTTGTCATTTGTGGTAGTTTTGTGACACTTTGTGGTTGTTTTTCCTCTTTTTTGTAGTTGTTTTGCATCCTCTTGTGGGCGTTATGCGTCTCTTTGTGGTTTCTTGTGGTTGTTTTGCCCCTTTTTGTAGTTATTTTGTACCTCTTTGCAGTTCCTTTGCATGTCATTATGGTCTCATTTGTATCTCTTCCTAGTCAGTACATGTTAATTTGAATGGCATTTTGCAGGTGAAATCACTTGACAGTTTTGGCCCACGGTTCTATACCTACTTTGTCTGTTCAGTAATCCATACATGACAACTGAGAATACTGAAAATAAAAGTGATGTATTTTACCCTTTTCAAATAAAAAAAAGCTAAGGTGTGTTAATGCTGCTCCAATTACAGGAAACATTGAGGGATCATTTATTATTATTCTGATTCTTCTTCTTCTTATTATTATTGTTATTATTATTATCATCGTTGCTGTTGTTATTGTTATTATAATAATCATATCTCTGCATTTAAAGGGGCGCTTTTGTAGTTCAACAACCTTTTTGCAGAAAAACTACAACTCCCACAAGAGCTTTCCTGTCATATGACAGCTGTGTGTTTTGTCATGTGACCTTGACTGTGCTCAGTCACAACTCCGTTTCCTTTTCCTCGCTGTGCCAAAGGCGTCAAACTGAAAACACTTCATATCTGGTTTCATGGCTGTGAAACAGCAGGTCCAGTTAAAGCTTCAGTTGATCTGCTCCTCAGGCTCCGGACACCTCCTCCATGTCCTCCTGAGGTAGACGCTCAGCCCCGGCGGCCCCCCGGCAGGCCTCTCCGTTCACCGAGTGAGCATCAGTCCTCACGCCGCGGTTAGGTGGGTGCAGCTCGGCTACAGAGGCAGAATGGGCCCGGTGCACCGTTAGCGTCATACCGGTGCTCATCTGTTTTAGCTTGGATGCTCCGGGTACCGGAGTTCTGCTGTCAGGATGAACGGTGAGTTCTGTTGGGTCATTTCCTTTGCATATATGTCTAATCATGCGTGCAGGAGGAGGCTCAGCAACTTGTTAGCACCCTCTGTGATCAGACAGTAAGTTTGGGATTTCTGCTGACTTGTTAACTACACTGTAGCCACTTCCTTCAATGTTCATGTCTGTCTGTCAAGTTGTGTTGCACTAACAGATGAAAGAGAAAATGAAAGCAGTTCAACAATGTTCAACTACATCCTGGAAAACTCCTGTTAGTTTTGTTTGGAAATGAACATGAAATAACTGTAAGTAGCCGTGAGGTTATAGAAGAAGATATGGCATGTTGAATCCCACAGACTTGTCAGCTTCCACTCCACTGCAACTGTTGAGGTGCTCTTTAGCCGAGCAAGTGGCCCCCGAGTTGCTTCATTGGGTCAGCAGCTTGTAGAAGAATGGGAAAATCCTGGTTTATATTTACGATAAAATACAACAATGTAAATCAGAGAATGGCTTGAACAGTAAACATTAAAATACCAGGTTGTGACGCTGAATGTATGGATTACCAGGTACCCGACACAGGCCCAGGGGCCCAAAGCTTTAGGGGACTCCTTGGATTTCAGCTGCCAAATGTCAGTTAAAGAGACGTGTGCCGACGAGGAAGAGATGCAATATGACCATAAAAAGATGCAAAGAAATGGGATAAAAACATAGCTACGAGACAGGAACAAGATAACCAGGAAAAAAACTCAACCCAAAATGACCCCAAAGTGACACAAAACAAACACAAAGAGATGTGAAAACAAAACGTTATACAATGACTACAAACAGTCACAAAATGACCAAAAAAAAGAACATAAAGTTGCAAAACAACCACAAGAAGACACAAAATGACCAAATGACACCAAATATTGGAAAAATAACAACAAATTGACATCAAATAAACGTAACAAGACAACAAAAACACACACAAATGACAACAAAGTAACACAACATTACCAAAAAAAGACACAAAAGACCTCAAAGAGACAAAATGACTTCAAAGAGACATAAAACAACCAAAAAAGACACAAAATGACCACAGAGGCACAAAATTTTCTCACAGACACAAAACGACAACAAAGAGACACAAGACTAACCAAAAAAAGGCACAAATTACCTAAAAAAACAAAAATGGACGCGAAAGAGACAAAAAACCCCAAAGAGACACAAAGTGACCAAAAATAAACACAAAATTGCCTCAGAGACACAAAATGACCACATAGGCACAGCATTCCTATAAAGATGCACAAAATGAATAAAAGACCACCAAGAGACACAAAACAAACAGAAATGACACAAAACAATGACAAAGGGACACAAAATGGCCAAAAAAGTCACAAAAATACCTCAAAAAGACACAAAATGACAACGAAGAGACACAAAATGACCAAGGCAGACACAAAATAATTATAAGGAGAGAGGAAGAGATGCAAAACGATTGCAAAGAGATGCAAAATGATTACATATAGACACAAAATGGCTACAGAGACTCAAAAATACCTCAGACTAATAAAATGACCAAAAAAGACACAAAATTACCTGCAAGACCCACAAAGATTGCAAAGAGACATAAAATAATTAAAAAAAATACACAAATGATTTTAAAGGGATACAAAATGACTACAAAGAGACATAGAACAACCAAAAAAAAACACAAAGTGACTTTAACAAGACTCAAAAAAACTACAGGACATCAAACGACCAAAGAAAGACACAAAGTGACTTCAAAGAGACTCAAAATGACTACAGAGAGACATCAAACGACCAAAAAAAGACACAAGGTGACCTTAAAGAAACAGAAATGACTGACCTCACTCTGTGTTTGTTTGCTGGGTTATAGTCCAGGTGAGGGTCTCTCAATCTGTAGTCATTCATAAGAGGATTTCTCGGTTATGCACACACTGACTGTAGAGGCCATGGCTCTCCTCAGCGGTTCATTTCCTTCCTCTCCTCTTCGGCATGCATAATTAATTCAGGAACAAGCCACGGCTGGGTGATTGATTTTCTTAATCCACCATCAAACTAAATTTGGGTCTGTTCACCTCTGCAGGCACTCAGCAGCAGAGTGACACAAAGAGACAGAACCTCCTGGAGAGGCTGCTGGATGCTGTCAAACAGGTGAGTCACATGTTATCCTTTACCTTAGAGACAACAAAATCTGGCAGGGCACGTGCACGCTCGAGAAACCAGTTTACCTTTAAAGTTTGTTATTTGGGAATTATACCTTTCACTGGAACAAGGAAATGTATTAACAACCTTTTGGTTCCTTTATCCACCGTGTGCCGCTAGAGGAAGTAAAACTGAGCTTTATTTGAAAGTTTTACAAGTTGATCTTCTGTTGTGTTAAGTGCAAATACGGTGCAGATATATGGGAATACATTGTAGAATTTGGGTGGTTGCAAAGCGTATCAGTGTGATTCTTTATCAATTCCCGAATTGATCCTTTGTCAACATGTTTTCAGCATCAATGCAACTTTTTTACTATCTTAGTCTGAACATAGTGGAGCTGCTTGACAGTATTAAAACAGGATATCTACTCTCTGCAACGGACGCACAGCTTGGGTGGGAAGCGGTGGCTCTCAGGGTGTTAAATACGTCATTCCTGGAATTTAAGCTCATGCCGAAGAAAGATGTTTCAGCATATTGCTGGTGTTTCCACCCTTACTTCATTCATTATCTGAAACCCGATGAGGGTCTTGTGGGGTCTGGAGCCTATCTGAGCTGATATTGGGTGAGATGTAGGGTACGCTCTGGACAGGTCGGCAGACTATCACAGGGCTGACATGCAGAGACAGACAACCATTCACGCTCACCTACGGCCAATTTAGAGTCACCACTTAACCTTTGGACTGTGAGAGGAAGCCAGAGAACTGGGAGAAAATCACAGATGTGGAGAGAAAAAAAGCAAACTTCACACAGAAGGGCCCCAGTCGGCTGGCAGACTCAAACCAGGAACCCTCCCTCTACGTGAAATTATTCTATTACAGACACATAAGCAGCACTGTGGTCAACTTTCTTTGTGAAATTAAGTCACTCTTTAGGACTGTTTCTTGCTCTACTCCATGACTTTTTGTTGCAAATGTCCATCAGTGTAGATGCATGACTTTATGAGGAATTCATGCAGGCATTGATAAAAGGAATTGATAAGCTTGGAGGCATATGATTCAGATGAATCGGACAATCTTTGATCAGTTATCCATTCCTATTCCTATCTGCAAGCTTTTTTTTTTTTTTGCTCTTTTGCAAGGAAACAAAGCATTTGCAAATGTGGTTTGATGTGATGTCCTCATCCTTACACAGAAGGAAAATAATAGAGTGGATTTGATTTATAGTATCTCTGGACTATTTTGCAAATTTTCCCATAGAATAAGAATCAGTTTCATCAGTTTCCACTGGCACTTGCAGGTAGTGGTGACGTCTCGCTGACAACAGCCAACACCCCGCGACCCACCCTTCTTCCCTTCAAACAAGGGTGTGTTTCGAGACTTAACTGCATGTATCATTCCGTGTCCCCTCTTTTAATTCAGACATTTTCAGGGGTTCGAGAATGCAGTGCGGGTGAAACTCCTCATGAGTGCTTTCTTCTTCCTCAGCAGCAGTTTATGGAATTTTAGCCATGGGCTGGATATCAGATTTTACAATCAGGATGTAGCTGATCAGATCAGTGGGTGAGAGGAGAAAGCAAAAGCAAAGTTTTAGACCCAGCAGAATGAAGAGTAAAGTTTCACTTTTCGTGTGCCTGCTGTTCTGCTGCTCCATCTGCACCGAGTTCACTCTGCACTCCGATAGTGTGGTGCAATGAATTTCCAAACATTATACACCTCTGCCTGATTTCTCTATTAACAATCAAATCCGTTTCTCATCACACATGCTCACAGCAATTGATGTCCCTGGAAACTCATCCGTTCAGTACTGAGCTTGGTTAATAAGCTTTTAGTCTTTCTTTTTGGCACTAAATAAAAACAAAAAGGAACAAGAGGTCCTGAAATTACACGGGTATGTACTGGTAGATCATTTTAAGTGTACACAAGATAATATGGTTATTGTACAGGTTAATTCACAGACATTTTTTTTGTTTTAACTAAAATTTTATCTATGTTTTTTTCTGTTGTTGTTGGTATGCATCTTTCACTAATTGCATGTTTGTTTGCTATTTAACTTTTTCATCTTTTTACAGTTTTTTTTTCTGCTTTTATGGAATTTATGGTATTATTGTAATTGCTATCATATTTTATATGTCCTTTTAACCTGCTAATGTGAATTCAGGGCATTGCTGCAATAGAACTTAATGCCCCTTCATAAACAATGGTTTGATGATGATGATGATGATGATAAATTCCAACAGCACTCCTTATGGACTGTCCAGCTCCAAAAATATAAAATCAATACTTGGCAGCAGATGTTTTGATCTTAGCGGCCCACCATGAATAAATGAACGTGTGGGAAACCCTGGAGTAAAAAATGTTTCAAGGAGTAGAGCCAAAAGTTTCCAAAAATAATCTTCCTGTGATGCAGACTTTACTTCATACTTCGCAACTACTAACCAAATAATTGGCTGCTGGGTCCCATATATCAGCACTGTTCATCTAAAATGATTGTATCTATTTTGTGACTACTTCAGCGACTTGAATTTTTAGAAATGTGTTCCTTGTGTGCAGAAGTAAAGTAGGCAAACACTGAAGAGAGAAGTATTTCACAGGCAGCTATTATCATTCCCTTCATATCTTTGCAGTGCCAAATCCGCTTTGGAGGAAGAAAGGAGATCGCCACAGACTCAGACAGCAGGTAAGAGAAGCTGCCTGTAACCAACACATTTTTTAGTGATGTATCTTTGTTTATTTATCGCCCAAGAGGCTGTTTGGTTTACGTGAGGAGTTCCAGATGACGTGATGCTGTGGTGCTTTAAGAATCGTCTGCACAGTAATCTGGCAGTATGCCCAGCATAAGGATCGATTTCTTCACTGCAATGAGTTACAAGAGTTTTTCCACAAAATCTCATCATATTTAAGCAATAAGAAAGTTTTTATCATGGAAAAATGGGGTATGTATGAAAAAAATGCACCAACCTTGTTTGATCAGCTCTTAACCCTTTGAAACCTGGATGAATATCACTTTTCTAGTGCTGCATTCAAGACGCCTTTCACAAGTGTTTAATCTTTGGAAACTCTAGCAAAAAACATGGGGGGAAAAGGCAATAAGCAACTTGTCAAGAAATGTCCCGCAAATTGCAAGAAGCAGATTTAGAAAAAATAATTTAAAAGCTAGGGAAATTTTTCTTGAGAAATATATTTCAAATGATCATCATCATGTTGAATATTTGAAATTATTTTATTGAATCATTATATTTTTAAGCACTTTTGTAGTAGTTTCCTTGCTTTTTTGCATTTTTTTTAGTTTAATTTTTTAGGTAATTTATTTGTATATTTTTCCTATTTTCTGGCTAATTTCTGGGGTAATCCTTCTGTAGTTGCTCAGTGCCATCTCCCCATGTTTTTAATCAATCAAAGCTGATTTGCCCAGGTTTCATTAATGCTGTTGGAGGTAAATATTAGATTAAATATCATATCTTGTGCTGCTCAGATCTTATTTTAAGGTCTGAGATTTTGACCATAAGTTACCAGTTTTTGATGATGACGAAACCTTTTTGGTTTGGCTGCGTTCATCTGAAACTATGAACAACTGTACTTCTAGTGGAGCTTAAAGCTTGAAAATTCAAATGACATAAGAACAGTCAAGGCTTTCACATAGTCCAGTAACTTGTCTTTGTCTCTGCAGGGTGATCTGTCTGTGTGCACAGTTTGAAGCGGTGCTGCAGCACGGCCTGAGGAAGAGCCGAGGTCTGGCTCTCACCGCCGCCGCTCTCAAGCAGGCTGCAGGCTTCAGCACCAAAACTGAAGCAGGTATGTGCTTTAAGGGATGTTTCGTTTTTGTTTTTTTTTTTTTAACAAAATTGTTATTTATTTAAAATAAAATAAAAAAAACAAAACAAAATACCTTTCAAACCCACGTTTTCTTTAAAAAATTAGCATTTTTAAAAAAGATTTTTTTTTTTAAAAAGTTGTATTATTATTTTTTAAATAACACAGACTTACTAGCTGTAGACCAGCAGCTCCTGTGTTCAGTGAGATAAAATTACTGATTTTCTTAATGGAGTCTAGTGGCTTTGACGAGAACATAGTTGGGGAACAGCTTCCCTGTCGAAACAGGCTCTCTGATGGAAAGGTAAAGCAGTGAAAATACTCTCAATAAGACGTACACTTAAACTTATATTGATTTTTTAAGTTGGGACCTTTTTTTGTCGGCTAAAATACGTTTTGTAGCTGACCCCTCCACAGCAATACATTGCTTACCTTCTGTGTCTGACTCCAGCCTGCTTCTCCAAACTGGGGGCATGCCAACTGACATCCACAATATGTAATATACTGTCAATATTTAAGTGACTCATACAACTGCACTTCAAAAAATCCAAACTGCCCCTGTAAGTGGCTGCGTGGTCTGTTAAACTCGGGTCTAAAGTTGAACATCAAGGCAGCAGTTTAACTTTAACCTTCAGCCTTTACACTAAAAAATAGCAGAGATGAGAACACTTGGCTTGTTTTTTTGAAAATCATGAAGGGTTAGAGGCTGCAGATGTGTCAGAGGGAAGCTCTGAGCTGCAGGATAACCACATACACAAACACACAATGTGCCTGAGAGAGCAGACGGGTAGGCTACTGTTGAAAATGACGTGCACAGGAAGACTTCTGCTTCCTCGTTTCACTCTCTCTGCAGTGCTCACCTGTCTGTCTCTCTGGCTCAGTCTGTTGTGGGCAGAACACCTGCGGCAGCACGTCACTCCTGAAAAGCACATGCTGTCATTATCAATGCATTTTGTGTGCTCAAGCATTGTTCAAACCCACAAGCTTTTGCTTTGAATTCGGTCGATATGCTGAAGACGCCAAACGGCCTGTGGCGTGCTGAACTATGGGGAGATGAAATAATATCAGGGATATTTCCAGCTGATGTGAAGTAGCGGCCATAAAAACATCTTGTTTTAATGAATGAATGAATCTATAAGTGAATAATTTTTATTTCGGTTACATCAATCTTGAGAAAGAAAGATTATTTCAAGCAATTTTTCTCACACTCAGTAACTGAAAAAAATTAGGAGAATGCTAAGGCTTATTTTTGCATATCCTCTATCAACCAAGAATAATCAGAATATCAGCAATGCCAAAGAAACAAATGAAATAATTTATTTGACATTTTAATAAATGGCATTATAGTCCTGAATCATTTTTACATTTTAAGGATTTTTTATTAAACTCAACGGAGAACAAAGCAATTTCAACTCAGCTCTGAGTCCATCCCGCAGTTTGACTCCTAAAACTGAAACACATCTGTATCTTACAGTGGTTGTCACTTTACATGTTGCATAAATAAATAATCCTCTTAAATCATAATTTCCTTCTCTTAATTAAAAAAAAGAATACAGATGGATAGGCTTTTCTTTACAACTTGTAAAAGTATTTCCATCATTTTTAAATACACAGTGTCTAGAAATTTTAAGGTGTAGGATGCTGTTTTATTTCACAGTTAGCTTTATCCCATTTAAGACAACTGGCAATTATAGTTGCCAAAGTGTATGACTGTCATTTTGCCGCTCACAAACAAAATTCTAAATGTTATTCATGTGTTTATAATCAAGGACATGTGAGTAGACAACTTAGAGAGTGTTCTTAAAGAAAAAAAAACTTTAACATTTGATAACCAACATTTGTGTAGTAGCTAATACTTACCAACTAATATTAGTGTTGTGGTAGCTAGCTGTATTGACCGTGTTGCACTGTGGTAGACCAGAATAATGTCCAGTAGGAGGTGCTCTTACGCTCCACGTTTCACTATTATAGAGGTAGTTAAAAGGCATGTACCCAAAAAAGATAAGAAAATGGAGAAATAAAATGCAGAACATGTTGGTAGGTGACTCAATTGATATGATTATATGCATGAAAGCATTGAGACATAAATGGGTTAATACCACTGAACACCATACATTTTATTTTAATTTCATTTAGTGATAACTTATTAACAGCAAACCATGTTCAACATGATCGATTCCCTTTCTACTATTTTAATGATTCTTTCATGTCTTCACCTGAATAAAATACATTTGTGTCATCTTAAAATGTTACAAATTTCCATATATTGGATACCGTACAAATATTATTTATATATAGTATGAATAACTTGCATTCCAGTACTGAACTTTGTGGCACACCACAGTTCAATCTTCTAAGATATGATTCAGTATTATTCATTCTTGCATGTTAAAACCTATTATTTAAATACTTTCTTAAACAATGTTGAGGGACACGTCTTTTACCAACGAAGTCAGAAATGATCAATTGTGCCAAATAAATAATGTAAATCAATTAATACACTTACAGTGTGCGGTTTCTTATCTGCTGCTGTTGCTATATATTTTCTGCAAAGTCCATCACTGCTAAAGATGTCGGTCCATTGCTCCTAAAACCATATTGATGGTCACTCTGTACTCATATTTCAACAAAAGTCAGTTCACAAATAGATTTCAAGTATTTTAGAAAAAAGAGGTAGAAATGATAAAGGTCTATAATGAGATACCATATGCTTGTCACTATTTGAATAGATTGGAAACACTTAAGCCATTTTCATTTTTAATATTTTTGTGTTGTAGTATAAATCATATCACATATATATTTTTTTGTCTCTCCATGTAAACAGAGCAGAAGTAAAGTCCCCCTTGGGGTAAAGTGCCCCTGACTGGGAGTCAATGCTGTAGATCCAGTTTTATTTGCAGCCATCAGGGCCTACAAAGATATTAGAGACATTAGTTTCACATTATACTAAATAGTTTCCACTGTGTCACATTTAATAACCTCATGGCTATTAATTCCAGATGGAGGAGAAATGCATGACTTCTGTAATGGCGACTGCGTCATGACCATTAGCATGTCTGACGTTTTCCTGTATTTCACAGTCAATTAGAAGAAAGGATTGTGGCTGAACTCGTGGATTCGGAGCTCCCTAATGAAGCCGAGCCCTCTGACAAAGCCAGAAATAGCAGCTGTAATTTTAACACATTGTTCTGAGGTCATATGCTAATCGTATGCATAACATCCATTCCTATTAATTACCACACCTCAGAAAACTTTGCATTGAAACAGACCCTCAAACGTCTTTTGTCTTTTATCTTCTCTCCCTAAGAAACTAATATTATTGTGTGTTCTGGAGAGGTTAGAATGGATATTTGTTAATGAGAGAATGTGTTGATGCTTAAGACTCCAGAAGTGTTAATATGCCTGGAAGCATTGTGTTTTCAACTTGTCCGTCCATTCGTCCCACCCATTCTTGTGATTGTAATATCTTAAGAGCGACTTCGGAGACTTTCTTCAAATTTAGTGCAAAAGTTAACTTTGACTCAAGGATTAACTGATTAAACGTTGGTGGTCAAAGGTCAAGGTCACTTTGACCTTGTCTGTCTCATTCTTGTGTATGAGATATCTCAAGAACACCGTAAGGGATTTTTTTCAAATTTGACACAAATGTTAGAGTGGACTAAAGAATGAGCTTATTAGAATTTAGTGGTAAAAGGTCAAGGTCACTTTGACCTTGCATCCATCTCATTTTCGTGAAGACAATATCTGAAGATAGAGGGAATATTGAGGGAATATTCTCAAATTTGGCACAAATGTCCAGTCAGACTCAAAAATGAACGTATTCGAATCTGGTGGTTGAATGTCAAAGGTCAAGGTCACGGTGACCTCATAAAACATATTTTTGCCATAACTTGAATTCATACATTCAAATTTCACACAAATGTCTCTTCTGACATTTTATATCCAAGAGGTCAAAGGTCTACTTTGACACAGTGTTCTGCTAAAACGCTTTTCTGGTAATTACTCAGCATCATATCTCAGGAACAGAGGGAGAGACTTTTGGTCAGAGACTGTATTGGTGACACAAATCTTGAAACAGTGTTGATTGTATAGATCTTCTGTGCTGCCAGGGGAAACTGAGTGGAATGGGTGGTAATACTGGTCGACACTGCTTCACTCCCCTTTTGTGTAACTCAAAAACAGTTGTTTTTGTTTTACAAAAGAATAAGAACTGATTCTCTTCTTCTTTGTCTCTCGTCCTTGTCCTCCCCCCGCCAGAGTTGACTTTCTGGTTCTACGTGAAGGAGCATCTGAACCGCCACGAGCTTCAGCGGTTCTACTCCCTCCGTCACATCTCCTCAGAGCTAGGCCGGGGTCGCGCCTGGCTTCGCTGCGCCCTCAACGAGCACTCGCTGGAGCGCTACCTGCACACACTGCTGGCTGACCGCCCACGCCTAGGGTTAGTACACTGTGTGTGTGTGTCAATTATAAAGATATTTGCAATGTCGTGTAGCACTATGTCTTACATTTTTGCATATCAGTGAGATATTTCATAAATCTTTTTTTTTCATTCTGGCACTTCAGAGTCAATTCACCTCCACAGTTGTGCTCTGCACAGCTGGTTTTTCCTCAGATATGCAGGGCTTTCCTCTCTTTGTCTTGATTAGAGAGAGTTACGTCACCCCTTTTCTGTTTTCCAGAACTTACTATGAAGACTGGGCTTTTATTCTCGATGAAGAGAGAGCAAGTATGCTCCCCACCATGGCTGCAGGTGAGGTCTTGTTTTAGTCTTGCAGGTAATTGCAGGATATAACAGACTGCAATCTGGTCTGTCTTTGCAGTACAACGACACAAATATTTTTTTAATTTGTGGTACATTACCAAAGAAAACTTAGAAAAAGGACTCCGGCATTCACATTTGCACAAGAGGAAGAAAACCTTTAACTACCAGAATGCATTGCACCACCGACCCAATAAACACTCCTTCTGGTGGATGACATAATGCAAACTCCTCCATTTGACGCGATGGTGGTCGGCTGGTAACAAACAATAACAGTATTCCAATCAAACTAAACTAAAACATGTCACTGAAAACATTTGAGGTGAAAAATAGACAACTTGTTAACAGAATTTTGGCATACATTTGATCAGGGTTAGGGGTAACAATTCATAGAAATGTCCTAAGATCCAAGAAATGTCAAAAAATCCCATAAACGTCCTAAAATCTGAGAAATGTCCTAAAATCTGAGAAACGTCCTAAAATCTGAGAAATGTCCTAAAATCTGAGAAATGTCCTAACATCCTAGAAACATGAATGGGGCTGCTGTGACTGCTTTTTGGTTTGCAATCTTAACCCTAGATTCCACTAAATCCTCCACACTGGACCTTTTAAGGGATTCACCCATTTGATTTCCGGCCTTTTCTCTGGTGCCACCTTCAGGCCAGACTGTATTTTTTGCACTACTAGTGGTGAGGATCTAAAAAAGGCAAAGTTGTGTCCCCGTGTTTTATCAATTAAAAAAAATGTAATCTTCTGATGTGTAATGAGCATTACAGACTCACTTTCAGTCTCATAGAAATTTAAATATTCGTTACACAAACAGAGCTGCTGTTAAAGCAGTAAATTAACTGACTTTGCACTTTGCTTGTTAAGCACGATTGGATTTGGTGGGAAATAAAGTCGTAACCCTATTAGTGTTAATGGCTGTGCTCTCACTGTTCAACTATTGATGAGCACAAACTCTAAAATATTAAAAATGTAGACCACTCATCTCATGCCAGAGCTTCTCCTCTGTTCATACACAGCCTGAGTTCATCTTAGGCTGCCCACTCTTGCTATGTGTGCCCAGAAAAGCTTACAAAGCATTTTGCAGAAGTTCAGAAGCTTTATATGATTTAACTAGACTGATCTTCAATACATAACATTCTGCCTCTGTGTTTCTGCTGTTGTACAGGTCTGAACTCCATCCTGTTTGCCATCAACATCGACAACACTGATCTGAACGGGGGGGTGACGCGAGGAGGAGGCTCCTCCGTGTCCCACCTCCTCAAGGAGTCCACGCAGGGCATCGGCAGCCTGTGGAAAGAGTCGACTCAGGGGGTCAGCAGCCTGCTACGAGAGATCAGCACTGCCACAGCTGTGGTGCCCGGCTTCACTCCCAGAGTGGACGGAGCCTCAGACCCGCTGCCTGTCCTGCCACGCAGCAGCTCTGCTGGTAGGAAATAGCGACGTTTTATTCGATTTTTAATTTATTCATATTTTGCACGAACATCCACTTGGGCTCAATGATGATCCGATTAGATTTTGGTGGTCATAGGTGAAAGGTCACTTCATCGATCTCATTTTCGCAAACATGATATTTTAGCAATACCTTGTGAGATTTTTTTTCAAATTTGGCACAAATGTCTACTTTGGCTCAAGAGTGGAACGGATTAGACTTTGGTGGTCATAGGTCAAAAGTTAAGATCGCTGTGACCCTGCATCTGTCTCATAACTTTTAATGTAATATGTCAATAAGGCCTTGGGGGAATTTCTTCAAATTTGACACAAATGTCCACTTGGACTCAAGGATGAGTTGATTCAATTTTGGGGGTCAAAGGTCATGGTTACCGTGACCTTGCATCTGTCCCATTCTCGTGAATGCGATATCTAAAGAACACCTTTAGGGAATCTTTTTAAATTTGGCACAAACGTAAAGGTCAACTTCAAAGTGACATAGTAATGTTCTCCAAAAACACTTCAGAAACAGAAGGGGAGACATTTGGTCAGATACTGAATTGGTGACATCAGTCTTGTATTTGTGCTGATTGTATTTGATTGTATATCTTCTGTGCTGCCGAGAGGAAAGATGTGTGTGAAGCATCCATGTTTTTTTCAACATGTTAACATCAAACATTTCCTCAAAAGCTGGCAGACAGAGCAACTACTTTTATACCATTACTCTGTATTTTTAAGGTGTTTCTATTATTTTTCCCACCATTTTTTCCAACAGCATGCTATATATTTACTCCTAGAAAAAAAATTGTGACAACAGCATGACAGAACCAGCACAGACAGTCAAACAACATATGGTTCAGTTGGAGCATATATAATGAATGCACTGGTTGAACAAATCTAGCGAATGCAACACAAGGCGTCTGCAGCAGAGTGCTGCGGCGGCAATGAAATCCCCCATGAAATGAATAAACCTCCAGAATGTCGGCTCCTTGTTTGACCTCATTTAGCTGTCTGCCCCAGTCCATCCCATCAGGGAGAACTTACACTGCTTTTTCTCCTTCTGCTCAGTGGGATGAACAAGCTTTTTAAATTTAAGTTTGCGGTGCTAAAACTTTTCTCTGGAATGAGCGTAAAAGAAAGCTGGTGCGGCAAGCTATTCAGATGATTCGCTGGGTGAAGACTCGCTAATGCACAGCCAAGCTTTTTGAAGAGGAAGAGAGTTGAACCACAGATAGTCTGATTAGAAATGCACTTTTTAATGGCTTAATTGAAATAAACTTTAGATGCTGATGTCACCAGTCTTGAGCTTTGGAGACAGCGAGTCTAGACATTTGAATTCACTCACTTTATTCAAGGTTGAAATTGAGTTTTTTTGTTCACTTCTTTTTCATCTTTTCCTTCCCAGACTCAGGGCTGAGGAAGGAGCGCCGCAGGAAAAAGAAAATCACCAACATCATTTCGTTTGATGACGACCTGGACGGAGGAGCGGAGGATGAGGAGGAGGGAGAGGAGGACTCCCAAAAGATGGGTGTGATGAGGAAAAGCCACACTGCTCCCGCTCAGAGCAGTGTGGAGGAGGGCATTGATCCTCTGGAGCCGGCCTTCTCCGAATCGCCGGCCCAGAATGGCCTCACTGAGCCGGGCATAGTCAGCTGGGTGGGGTCCCCTCATCCCTCACGCACTCCTCCACCCACTGCTGCACCTCCTCTGCCTGACAGTAAGAGTATAGACAACGAGGAGGAGGAGGAAGAAGAGGAGATGTACAAACCCAGAGCACAAACCCAGGAGGAGGAGAGGAGCAGCTCTGACCAGTGAGTCACATAATTTCAGTTGAATGTCACGTAAAGTAGAAAGAGAAATATTCAGCATTTTTATGCCTCCACAATGAATGAGGCATTCTTCAGAAATCTTGTGGATGTGATATCTCAAGAATGCCTCGAGGGAATTTCTTCAAATGTGACACAAACATTCACTTGAACTCAAGGATGAACTGCTTCAGTTTTGGTGGTTAAAGGTCAATGGTGAAGGTCACTATGACCTCGTCAGCCTAATTCTTGTAAATGTTGAAGAACACTTTGAGGGAATTCTTTCAAATTTGGCACAAACGTTCAAGTAGACTCAAGGATGTGCTGATTAGATTTTGGTGGTCAAAGGTCAGTGTCAAAGTGATCTTGCTTTGAGTCTCATTCTTGTGAATGCGATATATCAAGAACACCTTGAGGGAATTCTTCCAAATTTGGCACAAACATTCAGGTGGACTGAGGGATGAAGGATGAAGTGAATAGATTTTGTCAGTCAAAGGTCAAGGTCCATGTAACCTTGCATTTGTCTCATTTTTGTGAACACAATACTTGAGGATGGCCTTGAGGGAGTCTCCTCGAATTTGCCACAAACGTCCAGTTGCACTCAAGAATGAAATTGTTAGAATCTGGTTGTGGAAGGTTAAAGGTCAAGGTCATGGTGAACTCATAAAATCTGTTATTGGCTCAATTGGTGCCTACCTCGAAACTGTGTTGATTGTATAGCTCGTCTGTTGTGTCTGGGAGAAGATGTGTGTGAAGCTCCATGTTTTTTCACAGATGTGGATTTAAACTGTAACTTGGCTCATGTGTGGAGGCATACAGTTACCTGGCGTTGTATCTAGTTTATTTTGACAGAAATGAATGTGGGCTTTGGGCAAAACAGCCTGAGGTTGTTCACTAAGTGCATGTGAAATTAAATAGGCAATCATAAAAAAGGTAAAAACTAAAAAGTGCTTATATTTTCATTTTACAATGTTTTTTATATTGCGACTTATACTTTATTTTTATTGCTTTTCTCTGACAGAAAGATCACATATACATTAAAAAAACAAACAATAAAAGCTCTTGGTTGCCCCATTTCTACAAAACCTATTTATTCCTGTGACAAATGTGCTGTACAGTTTTTACTCTAAAACATCCTCAGTGGTTTACTGGAAATTTCCTTTGAACTTTTCTGATTGAAATGTAGTATAATTTTGCTTCTCAGTAACTTAGAAAGTTGATCTAAATGGTCTGAGTCCATGTTTGTGATGCCCAGAATCCACCTGTGACCGTGGTGCAGTCATGCAACCTTTCCTGTTTTGCATAATTTGCAGAAATTATTGTAAAAAAAAAAAAGGTCAAAATGAAGAAATGGTTGATTTTTTTTTTATTCAACTTGAATAGGCGATTTTGGAGTTTAAACTTATGATTTTATTTTTCCCATCACTAAATCATGCAACCATTACCCATTAGCATGATTAGTAGATGTTTAACACTTTAAAATTCCTTTGAAATAATATGAAAAAATTTGTCTGAATAACTTTATTTTCACGAGTAATTCATTTAAAATGTGTGTTCATAAATATGATAAAAAATAACACTTTAAAATTTCTTTTAGATAATGTGGAAAACTTAGTTGGAACAAGTGAACTTGTATGGACTATTAACTTAAAAACCTTAAAAACATCCATAAAAAAATCAGTTTTTGTTTTTTATCAGATTATTTTGAAAGGAAGTTTAAAGTGTTAAAGATTCTTACCATAATTATGAACACACATTTTTAAGTTAATCAGCCGTAAAAAAAAATTTGATTCAGCTAAATTTTACACTTTATTTAAAAGGAATTTTAAAGTGCAATCTTGTACAGAGACTGAGACATAAAGGACACAATGGGGACATGAGACTGGCCGTTTGTTTTAAAGGTTTAGTCCTCGGCCTGACCCGTGAGGCAGAACGTCTCTGTGACAGCCGCAGCCAAGCTGACTGACGTTAAACTGATGTGGTTTCAGGGTGGTGGTCGGCAGCCTGTCCAGCGTGTCCACGTGGAGCCCTCTGCAGGTGATGACTGATCACACCAGCTCGGACATCCTCATCCCTCTGAACCCTGCGGACTCTCAGCCAGGTACCCGAAAACACCAAAACCAAAGTTGCACTTTGTTCAGAGCTTCTATGAAGTTAGAAGAAATTCAAACTCTTTCTGCTGCACTCTGTTCCCAGTTAACATTTCCTACTTGCACTGTGCAGTAACTATTTTATATTACATTTTTTAATATAGATATGCATAAATAATGAATTTTCACAAGTTGTTCTGTGGCAGCTCAGTGCTATGAGATTGCATTTTCTTTTCTTCTTTTTGAAGTGTTTCTGCTGGTGTCTTCAGTGTAGGGATCAGATGTTTTTCAGTTGAATTCTTGGGACTTTCTTTGTCAGTCTGCAGTTTAACTTTCACTTCTGTTTGGTTTCAGTGAGCTCTGTGGAGGACACGGCTGCATTTCCTGCTCAGTGTGAGTCAACCGGCCCGGCGGAAAACTGTGAGAGCAGCAGATCGCTGTTAACCTTTAAGTAAGCTTTCAATTCAGGCGGGACTCGTGTGCTGCTATGTGAAATCAGTTTAGGGCATAAATGTTCATCACTTTTTATTTACCAGGCAGGTGTAGTGAGTGTGCATTTTGTGCTGCAGCCTCAGCTTTCTTCACAAAAATAAATGGTGAACTGTGTTTTTTTTCAGTATGGAGTCCAGTCCACCGACGCAGCCTGCTCCTCTCTGCAGTGTGCTGCCAACATCTGCTCTGCCAGAGTCCATGACCGTCGGTGAGTGTTTCTGCTCCACTCTGTCTCTCCTGCTCTTCTAGTCAGGTTTGTTGTCAAACCGGTCCTGTGCAATGAATCAGCATTTTATGAGCGAGCACGAAGACAACCCTGCAGGACGTCACTGAGAGCAATGACATCACTGTAAAGGGATAGTTCAGGTTTTGTGAACAGTATTTGAATGAGGCACTTATCCTTAGACAGTATATGACAAACAGTACGTCAGGGAAACTCGACTTGCTTTGCTCGGGGGCCACTTTTGCAAAATGACAGGAAGCCAGGGGCCAGCTGCAGGAGCCCATAAATGTTTGTAGGATTTCAGGCCATTTCTTGCATTTTAGGATATTTCTCAGATTTTAAGGTTGTTTTTAGGATTTTCTCCTAAATTCTCTGATTTTATGACATTTCTGGGCTTTTAGGATGTTTCTTGGCTTTTCGGCATTTCTCAGATTTTAGGATGTTGCACGGATTTTAGGACATTCTCAGCTTTTAGGATGTTTCTTGGCTTTTAGGCATTTCTCTGATTTTAGGCCGTTTCTAGGGTTTATGGAAATTTCTTAGATTTTAGGACATTTTAAGGATTTAAGGACATCTCCGATTTTGGGACTCCTAGGATTATTTGACATTTCTCGGTTTTAGGATGTTTCTTTGATTTTAGTATGTTTCTCAGATTTTAGGATGTTTCTCGGATTTTAGGACATTTCTAAGATTTTAGGACTTTTCTGGGGTTTGAGGACATATTTACTATTTTAGGACAGTTTTTGGATTTTAGGACGTCTCTAGGAGTTTAAGACATTCTGCAGATTTTAGGACATTTTAGATAGATTTTGATTTATTTTAATGTTCTTCTTTTGCATTAGTAGTTCATTTTAACATGATGTAGGGCTGCCAACATATAAACATATAAACATATAAAGTTAGAAAAAATGCTAGCTACATGCTATTTTTTTCAATCTGGTTCATAATGTTAATTATTATACTAATGTTAAGAGCTGAACGCTTCCTGATCCAGCTTAACCAACTGTCACACACTGTCATTTGCAATTTCTCAACTTAAATGCCACATCCAAACAAGTTTTTCTTTTTTTTGCACATTTCTGCTCAGCAAGCAGCGCACAGTGCACAGAAACTGAACACTTATGCACAGGGCCTGATACAGCACAAGTTTATTTTTTAACATTGCTGAGAATGAATTATTTCCATCACGGCAGTCGTCAAATCCCCAGTTTCTCTCTGTGTTTTATCAGAGGATAATCTAATCTCAGAGCATATCCCATAGAAGTTTGTGAAGGTAATGAAGCCTCTGCAAGTCCTGACATGTCTTTGTCTGGAAATCTCCCTGCCAGCTGTCGTCTGCTGCAAATTAAATCAGACTCGCTGATAAGTATTTTCAAACCTTGTTGTTTTTCTGTGCGGTTAAACTGATCTAATTGCTGCGAGTGCCAAGAGATTGTTCCATGATTGCTGATGATCCAGCAGGTGGCACTGTGGGTCCACATCTCACTTCATTCACACTCTGCTCCCCTCAGAGGATTTTGCTAGTGAGAAAAAATGGGACAAAAAGTCAGATTGTGTGAATGCCGCCGTTTACATCAGCTGTGGATAAAACACAGCTGATGAGCACTTTGAGGTGTGTGTGACTCGCAGGTTTCGCTTTGGCCTGGAGTGCGGTTTGTGTTCTGCTCGGTGCCCCGGAGCTAATCAGCCCACGAGATGCTCACACTGGTGCTGTATGATTCCTTGGGTTCTCTCTGTGTGTGTGTGTTTGTGTGTGTGTGTGTGTGTGTGTGTGTGTGTGTGTGTGTGTGTGTGTGTGTGTGAGAGAGAGAGAGAAAGAGATGGAGAACCGGAGAGGTGAGCGGAACTGCCTGTAAGTGCTGGGATTGAGCCTTTGCATCCAGTCTATTAGCCCTCAGTAAGAGGAGGTCACAGGGTAGCAGAGAGAGCTGGTGGCAAAAAAGATAAAAATAAGGTTAAAAAAAACTGTAGTCCAAGTTTTTATGGTCATGAAAAAATTTGAAAAAATCACAGAATTTGCAGATGGCAATTTTCAGGCCTGCAGCAGTTTTGGAAAAATTAAATTTATCTGGAAAGTTTTGGAAAAGTCATGGAATTTTGCTTCACAAATCCACAAACCTGCATAATAACACGCATATGTGTTCAAGGACCATTGAAAATGTTAAAGTGCAAAGATAAATACTGGTTTCTGGTTAAAGTTTCTGGTTGTCATGCATGGTGTAGTCTTAGGTTTGGAAGGTGTTTTTTCCTTAAAAATCACCAAAAAGATTAAAGAAATAACAAAATGGCTGAACTTTTTCCAAAAAAAAACATGCATTTGGTTTTTGAATGTTGAAAAAATCCAGAAAAAAATCTGCAAAAAATAATCACTAAAATGTTTTGGTTTCTTTTTGTTTTTTTGTTAAAGCTCCAAAAAATTGAAAAGAAAAATTTCCAAAAATTTGCATGAAAAAAAAACATTTTTAAAGAAAAAAATTCCCAAAAAAAGCCAAACATTCTTAAAAGAAAAGCTCCCAAAGCCCTTTTCTAAGCCCCTCTCTCCAGTGCTTAAAAAGTGCTTTAAAAATTATTTAAAAAATATTAAAAATTATTAAAATATATTTAATTATTAAAATATATTTAATTATTAAATATATATAATAAAAATTACAGTTATTTTTAAAAATTGATATATGTTTAAAAAACTCTAACATAGTAATGAAAAAGCAAAACGATAAGGAGTCTCTTAGTCATTTCAGAGAATGTATGGTCTTAAAATTTGACTCCTAGTCATAGGAATTTATTGGTAAAATGTGTGTGAGAGTTCCATGTGAAACAGCAGACCACAGTCATTGAAGTTGAAAGTCACCCTGAAACACTGTAATGTTACTGTAATTTTAGTCATTTTAGTTTCAGTCCCTCCGAATCAAAGAGCAATGAGCTCCTCTCCAGACTCGCTGACATCCAGCATTCTCAGAGGAAGAAATCCATCGCCACAGAGGCACAGATACCAATTCTCTACGCCTACTGTCGGCTCAATAGACCAGAATGCAGTGCAGCCAAAACAGATTTTGCATTTTGACTAAAAGACCGTGACTTTTTCTGGACTGGAAAAACCTCTCTCTTTCTCGCTGTCGCTGGTGCTGTGTGCTCTCCCCGCCTACTCGCGTAACCCAAAGCAACAAGTACAGGCGCCTTTCTGGAGGGGGTTTGTGCAGAGTTGTTCTGGGAAACGTAGGAAACCACTGAGGAAGAAGAGCTAGGTGGAAGCATAATGACTCAGAGAACAATTCTTAATAACTTCATTTGAATATCTCATTGTAGATTTTGATTATCACCTTGTTCAACACAGTTTTCATTGGTCTAACCTGTAGCTTAAAGGGTAAATTTAGTGTTTTTCAACCAAGATCTTGTTTTCTATGTTTTTGTCTAAAAAGTGACCAATAGGACCAACAGTTTTTGAAACTGGTCCAGTATTTAGTGGCAAAACAGGCTCCAATGTAACCACCATGGGAAAAACTGCATCGTCAGTTTAGTTTTCGTCAGTAAAAGTGTTTGTTTTGTCACCGACAGGCTCAGTTTATTTTTGTAAGTGTCTGACAACATAATGGAGAAGATCCCTTCAGGGATGGACCTTTTCTTAAACAGTAAGAATCTTTTTGTTTAACCAAGAACAGCCCAGAAATTGCTATTGCCAAACCCACCAGACTCCATTTAAATCAACAGTAATTTTAGCGTGAATAGAACCAGCATATTCTCACATCTAACTGGGTGAAGTAAGGGTTAATTTCAAACAACCAGACTTGGTGATTTGAACAGCGGAAAGACAAACTGGATGTTTATTGGATTTTAGGATGTTTTTAGGATTTTTCGATATAACTTGGATTTTAGGATGTTTTTTTTGGGGGGGGGATTTTAGGATGTTTCTAGTTTTTAGTATCATGATGTTTTTAGGATAGGGATGTTTTTTATGATTTTAGGGTGTTTTTAGGTATTCAGAACATACCTTGGATTATATGATGTTGCTAGGATTTTAGAACATATCATGGATTTTAGGACATTTCTAGGATTATAGAACATTTTTAGAATTTTTGGATGTTTTTTTGATTCTAGGAGCTTAGTTAGGACCTCTGTCAGGGGGACGGGGGGATCCTCCATTGAAACTTTTTTGATAAATAAACTCTGTTTTTAAGCTGTTTTATGCTGTCTGTCACCTCGTGTGTACTAAAAGTACAAAAAAAATATTCAGTGTGCATGTGTAAAGTGTGTTTGGAGTGCAACCTGGCACCCTTTTGGGGAGCCAGATTTAGCCTGCGGGCCGTAACTTGAGCATCACTGGTCTATGGGTTGCAGCTTTTGTGGATTTGTTTAAAAATCTGTCTCTTGTGAGAGGCCAAAATGTCTGCATTTGCCGTACCGCTCGAGCATATCGATTAATTCAGGAGTCGGAATGAGCAGTTGATTGTCTCGCACGCTGACGCAGGAGAGTAATAAGAGCTTCTATGAACAGGAAAATTTGCAACGTATCATTACAGTGTGTTTATGTTTAGTGCTAGAGAATAGTAAAAACAGCTAATGACAGTATTTGCCCCTTTCCTGATTAAGGCTTTGTGGAACACACACGTGCACAGACAAAAGCAAAGCTGGATTTTTAAGGTGTGTGGGAGAAACTGAGAGGTGCAAGCTGTCCCTCAGCGATTCCCACCCTGCTGGCCTAACAGCGTGTGAGGCCAAGCAGTCCATTGATTGTAAAGTATGGAGTCTATAATTCACAAGGCCCCTCGAATACACGGCCTGGCTCTCTGCTAATGCATCTATTATTGGAACTATTGAGCAGCGGCGTGCAGGTTCCGGTGGACACACACACTCCTCCAAGTTCCTCCTCCAGCTCTTAAACATATGAGGACAAAGTTGCATGTGTTTCCACACACACACTTGTGCTATAATTTGTCCCCCTGTGAGGACGGAGGGGCGTTTGGGTGGACTCAAGTCCCTAATGGCTTGTCTGTGGCACCCGCTGTGAACGCGTGGTCGGACTTAAGGTCACATTTATTTCTGGACTGCTGATGTGGAGAATGGAGCCGTGGAGATAATAGACCTCTTCTTTTCTCCTCTGCTCTCTGTTGTTCTCTTCATCACACTCCTCCTCCTCCTCTTCCTCCTCCTCCTCCTCCTCCCTCCGCTTGGCACTTAGCTCGGGGCTGGAGGAGACCTACTTGTGTCTGGGGCTACGTCGACACCCTACATTAGTGATGAGAGTTGTGGTCTCTGCATGTTGTGTGTAATGGTGGGATGCAGAGTGCAGGGAAGATTAACTCTCTTGCTAGTTATTTTTGGAAGTTCTGGTAGCAGCCTAGTTAGGGGCTTGGAAACCTTCATGTGTACCTCAGAGCGTAAGAGATGAGTCAGTGCACCGCCACGCAGCCCGGCCCGAATCTGTTCTTCACATCAGGACGGAGATTAACATCAGCCAGCAGCTGACTGCGAGCAGACTGTAGCTGATACACTTCAGCTGACTGTTGCTTTAAGGCTGGAGAGGATAGTGAGGATTTCAGACTGAAGCTGCTGCTATCTGATATTAAATCTGAGCAGGTTCCACAGCAACACACTGGCCATGTTAGCATGCACACTAATATCCCGCTTCTTTTTTCCAAATATGACAATATTCTGAATTTGATGTGGGTCATGTAAACAGCATATTCAGTGTAGATATACCAAATTAGGCCTTTTTTTCTTCCAGATTTAGCATTTTCTGATTAAGGCGTGTGTATTTTTATTCTGTAAATCTTCTATGGCTTGAAAAGTGCCATATATGTAAAAATATAGATAAAAAAATACATTATTATTGTTATTATTATTATCATTATTATTATTATTATTATTATTATTATTATTATTATTATTATTATTATTATTATTATTATTATTATTATTATTATTATACATTGATATTTTGGGGATTTTAATAGCATTATCTGTATATGTACTATTATTATTATTATCATACGTTGGTACAGCATTATCAGCATTTAATATATGACTCAAGTTAGGGATGCAAAATGCATTTTTACCGATATACGATATGCCATTTTTTAATAACTAATTTTGGCTGATTGCTGATAACGATATATGCACGTGTTTTCCATCTAGTTGCAGAGAACACCAAGTCTTTCCTGTCGTGGAATTAACATATTGTGCTTACTCTTATCAGGAGTCCAGTATGCGTGGCTGATGAAGATGTGTCCTCTTGTGTCATTCTGTGTCCCCTCTCTAAAGATTGACAAGGCCATAGGCTGCCACAAATAGATTTTTTTTTATTTTTGGAGCTTTACCTTTGATTAGGAGCGCTACTGGAATATACCATACCATTCGGTGATCTATACCATCACACTGTCAGAGCGTACTCTGGGCACAGACAGAGCAGCAAAACGTTGGGCGCATTGAAAGTGAAACTGAACCGTTCTTTCTGCTGGGTTTAAAAGTTGCTTTCACTAACAGACAGCTGCTCCTCTCATCCATCGATCAGATCTAATCAGATCAGCGGTAATGGGATCAACAGATCACTTATCCACCACACGAGTCAAACTCCTCAAACTGCTGCTGAGGAAAAAAAACGGCTCATGGAGAGCTCCGCCTGCGCTGCATTCACAGACCAGCAAAAAATCTGAATTTAGAAAGGGGATACGTAATGATATAAAAGAACACACAGGCATTAAAAAAAAAAAATGACAGTTTGCTCTCTGACATTGACAAAGCGAGTCAGATGGGTCTAACCCAGTTAAATGCGTAGCGGCAGGTCCTTGTTATATATGTCTAGTGTATGAAATGTCTTTATTGTTACTGTGCTGCATTTTTATAAACTCTGATTATCTGGCCACATTTCTCACTACATCCAGTCTAACTCCATCTTCCTCTTCTTGCAGTTCTCATACTGATTCAACTGAAATAACTGCTATTATTAGGCTGCTATTGGCAGAACGCTACAACTTTATCGCAAGAAATTGTGACATTTATTACAACTTCAGTTATATCTGCTGCCTTACATTTGGCACGCAGCCGACGCCACATCCACCTGTGGCTGTTGCAGATATCTTTGTAGATCACATGGGACAACTTGACATAGTGCAACAATTTTACTTTAGAGCACTGACATCTAGCACTACTATGAGGTCTTTCAGTAAAATATCTCGACAACTATTAGAGGGATTTCCTGGACGACATTCATGTGCCCCTCAGGATCAATTGCAATAACTTTCCTGTAAGCTTTCCCGAAGGTCACAATTTATATTTGCAACTGCTGATGACTTCTTGTAAAGACAAAATTATCACAGATTTTAAGTACACAGCACGTCATTTTTTCTTGGGGTGGAAAGCAGACAGCATTTACTATCATCACATGATGCAAAAATGCTGCTCATTATGTGCATTTTCAAGAAAACATACTGTACAAACCATCGTTTTAGACACAATTTTGATTTATTACATGCAGACATTTTAGTATTTTCAAAATATCGACGCTGTCAGCTCACTTCATCAGCTTAAAGTACTTCACATGAACGCAGTAATCATAACAGCTTTGCAGAAAAATGAGTATCCATTACTCCATTATGGAAACTGTTTTGGGTGACAGCTTTGTTACATGAACGATTTAGAGGTATTGCTTAATATTTTATTTTGCTGTAGTCAGAAGGGAACTTCCATTACATCAGAGGTGGGTGAGGATGACAGCCCATAATGTGTTATTAAGGGCAAACATCAGCTGAATATATCAGTGAATTTATAAGAGGGCTTCAGCTGCTACAGCTGGTAACTGCTCTGAGTGGTGGAAATTGATACTCCTAACGTGTTGTTTTTGGTCATGCTGTGAAGCTGCAAAGGTCTGTTATGCTCTCTGAAGTAGAGAAAATATTGTGTTTGGAACTGAAAATGATGGACCTGTTGGTCCCATGTCCTCAGTGGATATGTAACATAAAAAACACTGGTATAGCTTAAGTTATAGTACTGTATGAATCAGATTTTTTTGTGTGATTTAGTCTTTTTCTCTCCTTCTCCTTTGGATTTCATGATGTATTTGCAGGGGTGGGTTGGGTACTTTGTTTCTTTTTATGCCTCTGTGCCGGCATAGGCCGGAGGCATTATGTATTCGAGTTGTCTGTCTGTCCATCTGACACATTCTTCTGAATGCGATATCTTAACAACAGCTTGAGGGAATTCAAATTTTGTACAAACATTCACTTTTTTGGGTCATAGGTCAAAGGTCAAGTTCACTGTGATCTTAAGAAAAACTTGAGAGATTTTTTTTTATTTGACACAAACCTTTGAGTAGACAAGGATGTGCTGATTAGATTTTGGTGGTCAAAGGTCACCGTGACCTTGCATTTGTCTCATTCTTGTGAAAGTGATATCTCAAGAAAACCAAGGGGGAATTTCTCCATATTTGACACAAACATTCACTTGGACTCAATGATGAGTTGTTTAGAATTTGGTGTTCAAAGGGCAAGGTCAGTGTTACCTGGCATCTATTTCATTTCATTTCCAGTGAAATTCTTTCAAATTTGGCACATACATCCACTTGGACTCAAAAATGAACTATTAGAATCTGGTGGTTGAAGGTCAAAGGTCAAGTCATGGTAACATTGTAAAACATGCTTTTGGCCATGACTCAAAAGCTCAAGAAAATCCTCAATAACTCAAGGAATCCTAAAGGAGAACAGTTTCTGTATTAGTACTAATTACTTATACTATTACTAATTATCTTTATACTTCATGTGTGTATATACCAACAATTTCTATATTTGTGTTTATTTGCTAATGATTTGTGCAATTTGACCGCACTGTCAAATGAATGCTTTAAGCAAAAGTTTGTACTCCTCATCCATCTTCTACTTGTTGTAATAGTGAAAACTAATAAATATATTCTCCTAAAACTTTTTTGAGGGGAAGCACAATAAATATGCCTGGTATTGGTAATGAGATGTAAAAAGGTGATGGTTTTCTTGTCCTTCTGTTAGCTGCACTCAACCGTATGATCAGCTCAGTGGAATAATACTCTCCGCTTGCTGCAAATGAAACTTTTTCAGCTGACTATAATTCACTTGTAATTGTTGTTGTGAGTTGGGGTTTCATATTTTCTTGATATATACTTTTAAGGATGTTATAAGTAATTTCCTCCCTTTATCTTGGATGAGTTTCTTTCTCCAGGGTTTTTTTTTTTTAGTCGCTTTTTACTTTTCTTTTTTACTGTAGCAATAAAAGTGAGCCAGACAGATATTCAGCATAACTTTTGTCATCTTAAAAAAGGAAAAAGTAGATTTTATCAAAGCAGTTCATCTTAACAATGGAAGTGCTGTGTTAAAAGTTGGATTCTGTTATTTCTACATTTGAACACTGTACGTTATTAGTTTTGGCATATTGCCGTGTGTAGTGTCTGTGTGTGTTTTGTGCATTTGAAGTCTCACTCTGGTGTCTCTCCTCTGCAGTGGAGCTGCGTCAGGCCATTGTGGCCATGATGAACAGGAAGGACGAGCTGGAGGAACAAAACACGTACGTTACGTGATATATTCTCCTTATCTGCTGCTCGCAAACCCCCAAACACACTTACACGCACACATTCACGCTCAGACTGAAGGAAGATATCAGATGACCTCTGTGTATAAATTGTGTCAGCTTGTTTTCTTTTCATCCTGAGACGAGCATTGGTTTTGTTTTTTTGTGCTGACTTGGGGGCAGGAAAGTGTTTTGTTATGTTGTGTTTTAAACGTTAATCCACCAGAGATTTGTGATTTACGCTCATTTAACAGCTGCTTAAACGGATCGCTGTGCAAACTGCAAAGCACAGTTCAATAAAAATCTGTTTATGCTTATTTGCCATTAATCATAAATAAATGTGAAGCCTCTGCCGGGCGGTATTTAGATTTTAAAGATAAACTGCGATTTGTTCTCGGAGCGATGCATCACAGATGTGCTGATGATTTTTTTTTTTTTTGTATCAGAGCTGAGTGTGCCTGCAATTAAAGGAGCTTCATATTGTTTATCTAGTCCACTGTTTATGAAAATGACATCACCAGAATGTTAACATTTAATAGGTCTAAATCTGGAGGAGACAAGAATGTTAATGGGACAGCATTTGGTCTCCAATGATCTGCTTGATGTGTTTGACAGGTCTCTCCGCAGTCTGCTGGATGGGGAGATGGAGCACTCGGCAGGCCTGAGGCAGGAAACTGATCTGCTGAAGAGGAAGCTGGCAGAGCTGGAGGAGAGACACACAGCCAAGGTCCAGGCTCTAGCCAGGTAAGAAGCAGCTGGGACGTTTGGACGTTAATATGATCATTTCTGCTCGGAATATGGGAGATTAAAGATGCAAAGAAAGATCTACTCATTTTATTAACAGTTAAAGTAGAAATAAACATGTTTTTTTTGTTTTCGCTTTAACCCTTAGGGCCCACTTTGATATTACACACACTTGTATCGCTCTGCGCACAAAATGCACTTTTCAAAATCCAGCTTTAACAAATATAAAACATTAATATTATGTTCTACTTTCATTGAGTTACTATTTTAACCAACATCAGTTCTAATTATTAATATCAAGTATTCATTCAGTCATTCAGTCATTCATTCAGTCAGAATTTTAACCCTTTAAACAGGACAGGTTTTTGTCATGTGTCACTGTGTTTTTAGATGAAAGAAAAAACACAAAAATGAATAATTTTCAATATACGTTGAATTTTTTTATCATCACAACTGTGATTGGCAGAAATATTGATTTTAATACATTATAATGTTTAGTGCAATGGCAAATGCTCACACCGCTCTGCATACAAATTGCGCTTTTTATAATCAGGCTATAAAAATATTCTACGTATATAGTATATGATTGTCTACTTTCATTTAGTTTATTTTTTTTCACCATCAGTCCTAATCATAAATATCTAATATTATTTTTTTAGAATTTAAACCCTCTAAATGCTAGGTTTTTGTCATAATGCCACTGTGGTTTTTTAATATGCTACATGCTAAGTAGATGTTTTTTGATGATCACAACCTAAATATGTCAGTGGTTATCAGCAACATTGATTTTTATGCATTTTTATTTTTTTGCAGTGTCAAATATCCACACTAACACTTTGAGGTTTTGATTTCCTACTTTCATTTAGTTCATCAGTTTTTTTACCATCATCAATCCTATCAAATATTAATTAATTAATTATTAATCTGTTTTTTAGAATTTTTTAGTATTTTAGCTAGGTTTCATCATGATGCCACTATGTTTTTAGAATAAAAACAAAATACAAATATTAAATTATTTCCAGTCTACTACATGCAAAGTAGATTTTTTTTTGGTTGGATTATCACAGTTTGGGATGACATGCAGCAAAGGGTCATGGGCTGGAGTCAAATGTGCGGCCACTGCGGCCTTTATACATTGGGTGCCTGCTCTACCAGACGAGCTACTGGGTGCCCCGATGTACGGTCATTTTAAAAGTTTCCATGAGAGAAGAGTCGGAGAAAATCCAGTGAAGAGGCAGTATATCTGGTGTTCAGCAACACAGCTTTTAGTTTTAGTCTGAGTGAGAAAGTTAGCTGTATGTTGTTTCTATAAGCTGAAAATGAGTGTGTCGCTGGTGGGAGGATTTTTTTTTCCAAAGCAGAGTGCTGCAAAACATTTGAGAAAAGCCAGAACTCTAATTATTTGACATTGTAATGATTGTTTCATTGCTTCTGACCATTAACTCATCAACCCCCTGCAGATACATGACGGTGGGACTTTTTATAAGCACGGCCATCCAAGCATTTAGAAAAGAGCTTTCTCACATCAGGCAGTTTGACTTGTTATAGCAGGAAATGCACACGCAGGTGGCCCAAATAACATCATCAATGGCTATCTGATTACCGTTATTATTCCAGCAGGCACACCTGAGTTAAAGATGACGAGCCAGTTTGGGAACTTTTATCTCGTATGTCTCCCCAAAGTTTTTAGTTAGTAAACATTGTGTTAAAGCTGTAATAACTCAGAGGACCTCTGTGTCTTGTCATTAAAGCTGCTGATTGTGCCGAGCTGTGCCTCTGTACCTGCGGTCGCTGCATCAGTGTTTTACACATAATCACAGTAATTACCACGACATCACCTAATGGCAACAGCCTTACTCAGACACAGGAAGGAACTATATTTGTGCATCTCTCACTGTTAAGCCTCCACCTCCAGCGCAGTCCACTCACGATGAAAAGTTTCAGAGGGATTTACTTTCAGAGAGAGACTCTGGTTTTTCATCGCTGTCTCTCCCAGTTAGCTCCTGGTTGACAATTCTCCCATGTTTCTTTAGATTTCTGATAACTTTTCACACATTCTTTTCTTTTTTGATTATTACAACCTGTTTACGGTACTTTATGTGACCCCTACGACTCTGAAAGTCTACTGCAGTGACGTACGGGCCAAATCTGGCCACTGATAGAGTGCAAGGTGCCCCCCCAGCCATTTTCTTTTCTCATAAAATCAAAGATATGACCTAAAAGCCTAGAAAAGTAATAAAATCTAAGAAATATCCTAAAATCCTAGAAACGTCCTAAATTACAGAAATATACAAAAATCCAGTAAATAAAAAAAAAAAAGAAACAACCTAAAATCCAAGATACATTCTAAAATCAGAGAAATGTCCTCAAATCGTCGAAATTTCAGGAAATCTTAGAAACGTCATGAGAAATGTCCTAAAACCTGATAAATTCCCAAAAATCTTAGAAATGTCATAAAATCCAAGATATGTCCTACAA
Source organism: Plectropomus leopardus (assembly GCF_026936395.1). Taxonomy (NCBI): domain Eukaryota; kingdom Metazoa; phylum Chordata; class Actinopteri; order Perciformes; family Serranidae; genus Plectropomus; species Plectropomus leopardus. The sequence continues at coordinate 21,740,296 of NC_142194.1, read as the reverse complement.
TCTTAGAAAATGTCCAAAATCCTAAAAATGTCATACATTTAAAAAAAAAAAAATCGAACCAAATTAGTCATATTTCAGTCAGACAACCCATGTTTGAAATGTTCATTCAGAGTTTAGAGTTTGTTGTGTCTGGACTCTAGGTTGTCACTCCCTGCAGATACTTGAGATATTGCAGAGTGATGATTGAATATCTTTAGGTGGATGCTGGGGTGGCGGTGGGGCGGAAACAGCAGGCAGCAGTGGCACTGACAAGCAGAAGAAGAGCTGGGAAATTTTAAATAGACCGCCAAATTGGGAGGCTGTTTTGTCAGTGACATGTGGAGTGTGAGATGACGTGTGTGTGTAGGAATCAGAGCAGCAGGAGTTGACTGCCTGAACTTGCCTGCAGGCATTGCTCCATTTAACATAAAAATTCCGATGCAGTGTTATTAGCGTTCTTCAAAAGTCACCACAAGTTTTTGGAATGCAGATTTTTTCTGACTTCATATAGATTTCAAAACCTCCTGTTACTGAGGGCTGAAGGTTAGCGAGTATGCAGAGGACAAATGTCACAACAGTTTTGTCCTCTTTGTAATGTGCTACATTTGCTTCTCTAAATCACACTCACACACACTTCTGTCCCCACAAGTGACCACCGACAGTCTCCCCTGAAAGTGAATTGCATCACCTCAGCATTGACAATTGATTGCCTGTGTGCCAGAAGTCTTCAGTCGAGCCCTGAGCCCTTAAATCGAGGATTAGTCATCCTCCAGCAGTCTAAACAGAAAGCCGCAGCAGGACTGTGTGCAGATAGTCGCCTCCTACAGTACGTCAGGCTACCAGCGATGATCGATGCGGTGACTCAAGTTAAGCGTGTAGGGACGGCTGGAGCTGATGGGTTTGCAGGGTGGTGAGGACAGCAGGGCAATTGTAATGTTTTGCATTTTTGATGTTCACGCAGAAAATTTTCACCGTTTAACAGCTGGATCAACACTGGTTTCCTTGATCAGTGTTCAGACACTTTTTGTAAGTATTTAAACCGCTGAATCTTGAGAAAATTGATTTCATTTTTTTAAAACATGGGTGAAAAGGTAATGAGCGACAAGAAATCACCTGCAAATTGCAAAAAAAAGTAAAAAGTGACAAGACTATGACCTGAAAATTAGCTAGGGGTAGGGCTTGGCAGTATGGCTTTAAAATAATATTGTTATATTTTTAGTCTATATTGAAATATGTATGATATATATATATCAGTATTTAGAAATCTCATCTAAACTATTGTAAACTGCTTAAGAAATTATTAAACTAACTACAGTTTAAATACACTTAAGTTACACTTACACTTACACTTACACTTAAGTTAAGTCAGTACAGCCATAAAAGTCCTAGCTTTTAAGCTTTTAGCTTTTAATTCTTATAATCATATATTTAATGTTTTGTTGTAATGAATACATATGTATTGTTTAACAGAGTAGAATTATAAGAATATTACATTATATTATTTTATTTTATTATTAGATATTTTTATTTTTGTAGCCCTGTTATTTTATCACTTTCTTAAGGTTATTTTCTTGTTTGATTTTGTTTTTTATTTTCTTTTTTTGTGCTTATTTTCAGGTTATTTTGTTTTAACTTTTTAGTGATTTCTTGCTAATTTTAGGCCAATGCCCATTGGGGGTTTATTAAATAATATCAAAAAAATGGGAAATGTCCAGAAAACTGTGTTATAACTCTTTTATTTATAAATTTAAAATTATGTTACAAAATTAATTAATTAATTTAGCATTTTCTGAAGTTTATTTTTCTCATTTGTTTTTGTTTTTTACTTTTCTTTTTTGTTTCTTGTTATTAGAAAGCTAGCTTATTATTTAGAAAACTGTACTTATAATTATGTTGCAAAAAATATATATGAATGTGTGTGTGTCACATTTATATTTTTTTTGCATTTTCTTTTTTGTTTCAGGTCATTTTCTTGTAGCTCCTAATTTTTGGGCTGTTTCCTCCCAAGTTGCTCATTGCCTTCTTTGCATGTTTTTGAAAAAAAAAAAAACATGCCAATTTGCTCAGGTTTCGAAGAGGTAATAGAGCTGAGAGAAAGAGTGTAGAAGCAGCAGCCTCATGACTGCCTCACAGTGTGCTTTTCCACACAAAGCTTATTCTATAGTCTGCTGCTAAATCTCAAGTGCTGCTTTTCCTTCTCAGCCAAATCTGTCTCGATCAATAGCGGCTATAAATACCACTGAAGGAGCAGCTAGCCACTGAATGAGGGCTGGAAGCTGTCAGCATCATTCAGTGAAAGAGGCTACTGGCAACGGTTGCTATGAATCCCACAATTCTTTTCACTCGCGCAAAGGGTGAACCGGGAGTCAGTAAACCTGACATAAAACGTGACGGCGAACAATAACATCTTAACATTTGAAAAGACAGTTGGCTCGCCCATTGACCGACGACTCGCTGAAGTGCTTTAAAGCCTTCCAGTTAATTGCAGCGTTATTGAGACGGATTGTGTAATCTGCACTAACTTTGACAGGAATCACTTTGCTGAGTGCAGAAAATTCTCAGGTTAAATGTTTATCTTCAGCACCAGATGGTCCCGCTGTTTGCCGCCAGCTTATTTTTCTGCTCCTCCTCGTAGTAGTACAGCGCCCAAACCTGAAGGAAGTGCCGTGTGTGTGAGTGTGTGTGTCTCGAGCCCGGCTGTACATGGGGGTGGCAGAGGATGAGCGAGCCGCCATAGATAGATTTCGGCTGACGTCGACTCCGACAGAGGGGAGCGGGCTAAAACTAGCCTGCTGCTCACTTAGTGAGTTACTCATACATAAAACTCAGATATGCAGCAGGACCCTTACGCACACACACATCCAAAAATAACATGCATAACAAGTCTTTCACTCACATGTTGACACATCGCAGCCCACATCCTCACTCTCAACTTATTGCAGGTGGTAGAAATCCAACGTACATACAGTAGTCATGTATGTTTGTATGCACAGGCTGCCTTAAACCAAACCCACCAATGGTGTCAAATCTAATATGTAATTCCTCAAAGTATTTAAAGCCAACTATTCAAATTATTGAATTTTCTGCCAGTGCTTTCATTACATACAAGTTTATCGTAGAGCACTGATACACAAAATCTTGGCCCTGTTAGTGTGTTGGGCCCCCAGCCATTTTCTAATTCACAATAAAAAATAAAGCGATTCAATCAGAAATTGTTTTGGTAGTTTAAGTCCTAGAGTGCATAAAACATAATCAAAATAGAGCTAATTTATTAAAAAAAGTGTAAGTGGGGAGTCCTCTGCATCCCCAAAAGAGGTCCAAACTAAGCTCCTGATGTCCTAAAATCCCTCCTGAAATCTTAGAAACGTCCCAGAATCCGAGAACTGTTCTGAAATCCTAGAAACATCCTGAAATCCTAGAAATTTAGTTATATACGAGGAACCTAGAAACATATATAGGGCTGCTGCGACTGGCTCCTGGCCTCCTTCCAGTTTGCAAAAGTCTCCCCCAAGCAAAGCAAGCTGAGTATCTAACCATAAAGCAAGAAATCTCTGTATGTTTGTATATGTGTATGTGTGTCTTTCGCGTATCTCGGGAACCTTTCTTCTGATCTACTCTACGCTTGGGGGATATATTGCTGGGAAGATAAGAACCTGCCTTGATGGCAGCATATGTTGCTCCACAACCTCTATGTACCTTTCAGCATTTATGATGCCTTCACAGATGTGTGAAGTTAACCATGATGCCATGGGCACTAAAAACCCCCCATACCATCACAGATGCTGGCTTTGAACTTTGAGCTGGTAACAGTCTGGATGGTCGTTATTCTCTTTAGCCATGGAGGACACAATGTCCATGATCTCCAACAGCAATTTGAAATGTGGACTCGTCAGACCACAGCACAATTTTACACTTTGTGTCAGTCCATCTAAGATAATTTCAGGTCAGCGGTGTTTCCATGGCAGAGTCTGAACTTGCATTTGTAGACGCAGCTATGAACTGTGGGAAACCTTGTCAGGACACAAAATGTTACTCAGGCTATGTAGTATTAAATACATTCTTATGTGTTAATGTGTAAAAACATTTTGATCAAACAATTAGAATATTTTGATATGTAAAAAATATCTGCGCAAATAGATTTAATTTTGAGTCCATAAGGATATCTGTAGCTGAGCATGACATTTTTGAATGAATAAAAAAGAGTTGCACAAAGGTTTACAGTTACATATTGGTCTGTTTGTGGTTAAAAGAAGTTCACACAGAACTCAATTTCAAGTGTGAATCCCAGATTTACAGCTACAAACCAAATCCAGGGGTACAAATCATACCTTCAAGTACAAATACAATAGCTAATGGAAATGCTCAGAATTTTTTACACATTGAAACACTTAAATTCATTGGATCTAATTGCTTTTAAGAGGAAAAAGTTGTGATATTACAAGAAAATAGTTGTAATTTTACAAAAAAAAGGTCAAAATTTTACAAGAATAAAGTTGTAATTTTACGTGAAAAGGGCATATTACATTATGGAAATTACCATATTGCCAGCAAACTATAAAACAGGCGAGAGCACAGGCAGCGTCCATGGCTTAATATTATGATTTTTTTTCAATATTACGACTTTCTTGAAGTCTAAAAAAAAAAAAAAAAATCCTCAATGTGGCCCTAAACTTGTGTGGCAGTCAGACATAACCTTTCTCCCCATGTATGCTGTTTTTTTAAAGCCCTGCGTCTACGTGATGTGTGTCTTTCACCTTCCTAATGTTGGCACACATTGACACATCTGAATGCATTTCCACAGAATATTATCACACATTTATATTTGATCAAAAACAGCTACAATACTTTTGACTCTATTTTGACTTGTTTAGATTAAGATTTAAACATTGCGTGATAACCAAAAGCCCCCGATATCTCTCTTCACGTCTCACTTTCTTCATCACGCGGCGCCTCTTATTTAGTCACTGTCACCACTAATGATAACAGACACGGAGCTGTTAAAAAGCTGTTGCTTTAAAAATAGATGTCCAAATCCAAATTGGCCTTGCTCTGAATGTCTAACCCTTAAACTCATTCCCTCAAGCATAGCAGTCAAGACACACACACACACATGAGCGCTCTCTTTCCCCCACGACTACATCTTGTCCCCCTTTTCAGAAGTCAGTTGGCATAGCCGAAAGCAGGCCTCTCGCAGCAGGAAGACGGGAAGGCGGCCAGTCGAGTGGGATCAGGCCAGGAAGTGGTACCTCGTCACTGGGAGAGGGGGCGGTTGGACAGGCGGACACACGCGCACACACACATGCACAAAAGAAACGGGAGCAGATGCCTTTTTCTTAGCTGGCAGAGCGTCCGTCTTTTCTCCAGGCGGTCTGGTGCAGCTGATCTAAGACGCGGCGGAGAGAGCGGCTGTGAAGTTTGGCGAGTTTACTTGTTGGGAGTGTTTAGGCTCTTTTCTTTCTTTGGGAAGTCAATTATGTCACTCGGCCCAGGGGGGGCTTCCTCCTTAAGTGCTGAAGTTATGACAACCCGGCCCTGCACCCCTTAGCCTTGATATATATAAATATAAATTTGTGTGTGTGTTTCTGCAGCTCTGAGCATTGAGCCTTTGGAAGTGTGACACAAGAGTGTATGCTTGAAGTTTTTTCTTCTGCAGAGAGGCAGAGCAGCAAATTGCACCCAGGAGCATTACCCAGTGACTGAGCTGTCTGTCTCTGAAGGCGTCTTTGTACTCCTCATCTACTACTTCCAAACAAAACCGGATCATACCTGAAGAACAGCCAATTTAGCCGTGTTTGTTGCACATTAAGATGACTACAGAGCACAGAGATGTTAAAGGAAGGGGAATACCAGAGAAAAAAAGTCACCCTATAGGGCTTCTCTTAGCTTGAGTAATTACTGGGTGTACTTTAAGGTGAGATGCTTGTTTTGCTTCGAGAGGAGATCCTGTCCTGTTTTTTTAATAACAGAGTTCATTCGGTCATGAGAAAGCTGAAAAAGTCATGGAATTTGCAAATAGCAATTTTTAAAGACTACACTAAATATACCCTGAAAGCTTTGGAAACATCATGGCATTTTGTTTAACAAACCTGTATAACAACACATGATGTGTCCAAGAACTATCAGAAATTTGATTGTCCAACGATAAAATATAAAAAAATAAAATAAAAAATTATGAATAAATAACCCCCCCCCCAAACTTGTAAAGAAATAAAACATTTCAAAACTTTTTAAAGAAAAACAAAATCACCAAATTCTTTTCTTTAAAAATTGGCCAAAATGTCACCTTTAAAAAAATCTCCTATTTTTTTTTTTTTTAAGAAAACACAAATTGATGTTTTTTCTTCAAAAATCACAAGTCACCAATATCAAAAAGGTCAAATCTTTTAAAAAAGAAATCCTGCATTCTTTAAAAATCGGTGGTAAATAACAACAAAATATAGCCCTTCAAATTTGTATAATCCTCCTCTAGGCCAAAATAAGTCCCTCCCCTCATTTGATGTACCTCCCCCTTTTTGCACCACCAACTCCCCCCTCATAAATGATGAACAGTCCCTTAATTATACTTAGAAATTCAGTTCTGTTCTTGTTCTGATTTCATAATTTTTTTAAATAGATATTTAAAAAAGCTATCATAACATCAACATATCTATGATTGTTTCAGAGACTGCATCGTCTTTAAAGTCAGTCTCAAAGTCATAGAAAAGTCATGAAAATATATTGGTAAAAATGTGTATGCACCCTGCAATAGTCTCTCCCTGTACTTGCTTTATTTAAAACACACAAACCGAGCAGTCGTCACCAGCTTTCTCTCTTTCTCACAAAATGTGTCTTTATCTCCCAAATGCACACTCTTTCCCGCTCTTTCACCATCTCTTTTTTTTGCACACAGAATTTCTTCAAATCTATCTCTAAGGCGAGCAGACTGTCTTTCTCTCCGTGTTTCTTTTTGCACACAACCCCTTTGTAAATCTCCTTGTACACAAACACTTCCTGCTCGCCTCTCACATGGAAGAAGATGACTTCAACAGTTTTATTAACCAACGTAGTTAATAGGCTTATCCTCAGAGCAGGCGTTTGCGCTAACAATATTTCTGGGTCAGACTATTGCCCTTAATGAGAAAGTGGCCGGTCTCATATCAGCCGGACGAAGGATGCAGTTTTCGTAACAGAGATGCCGAGCAAGGACTTCACTTTGGACATTTAAAACTTTACTGCCCCTCAAGGCAGAGAAGACACTTGGAGTTTCAGATGACTTTCAAACGTTCCACATTTCTGGTGATCCAGCAACTTAATGGATCACTCTCAATTGGAGAGCATTAATAGAGAGCCGAAGCTGCAGTTTCTCGCCACAGTTTTAGGAGAGCAAAATTGGTACAGAGTTGTCAAGCCCAGGGGGCTTTGTGATTTAGATTTGTTTGGTATCTATCATTCAAGCTCTGTCTTTGTACGGATGGACTTGCCGAAGGCACAGAGAAACAGAAATGTAGGCTTTAGTGGGTGTGTAAAAGCATACGGATATTCAAAATGTATGGACATATGCACAACAGTGTGTATGAGAGGTAGTTTACCCAACGTATATATCATCCTTCATAGAGAAATTCAGTTACCTGCGTGGTGCTGAAAGATTTGCTCTGTTTGTGGTTTTCCTGGAGATCAGGGCTCACAGGATCAATCAAAGTGATCACAAGATGACAAACAAGATGTAAAAGATTAAGAAAAACGTCTCCTCAAAATTATGTTTTAGCCATGCTAGTAGAAAGAGGTCGATCCACCTCTTTTTTCCAGACTAATATATTAACTATTGGAGGGATTTTCTTAAAATTTAATACAGTTATGGCTGGGCGATGTGACTTTAAAATATGTCTGAATATTTTTAGGCTTTATCGCCATACACAATATATTTCTCTATATTTTCAAATCTCCTCAAAACTACTGTAGAAGACCCAGATACAATATTATTAAATGAACTACAGTTGAAAGTTAAATAAAATACTGTTATAATAAAGATAAATAATATCCTTTTATAATAAATTAAATGAACTACAGCTGAAGTTAACTAAATACTTTTATAACCATTATAAATTCAAATAAAGCTCTGGTATAATAGTTCATTAAAGTACCGTTATAGTAAAGTTAAATAAAATAAAGGTATGATAAGGTTAAATAATACCACTATCTTTAAAAGTTAAATAAAATACTGTTATAATAAGCTTAATAAAGTACAGTTATATTAGTTTTATAAAGTACTATAGTAAGAAAGTTAAATAAAATAATTTTATAATAAAGATAATTAAAGTACTTATATAATAAAGTAAAATAATGTTATAATAAAGTTTATTAAAGTACTTTTATTAAAGTGTTAAATCAAGTACTGGTATAATGAAGAGAAATAAAATCATAGAATATGTGCTAATTTGTTTTTTAGTACTGGTAACATATAATAATCTAATATAGCGATAATCAATGAATGCTCAATAAATAATCTGAACAAAAAAAGGAGAATTACAGACTCACTTGATCAGAAGAATAAATAATAAAACAATAAGTGACAGTGAAAAATAACAATAAAAAAGGCCTATACTTTTATACTATATTCATTATACTATAGAATTCTCAATAATGAATGTAATCACTATTTGCAGCCTTTTAGGAAAGTCAAATTACCAATAAAAGGATGAACAGAGAAACAGCCTTTGAGCCTCGATGGGATATTTGATGTGGCGAAAGGCATTTTCTCCAAACAATTAATGAAAGCACACAAGATACATGAAAAGAAATGAGTAGAAAAACAATGAAAATGTGGGGATGTTGATGCATGAGTTTCTGTCTGTAATGAACTGGTTAATTGCTCATGGGGGGGGGGGACAAGAAAGTCTGTGTTTGATTTAGCACGTGTGCGACCTGAGGGAAGACGGGACACAGAGGGTGTATTTTTGTGTTTTATCATTCTGCTCTAAAATTGGATTTGAAAATGTAGCGAGCAGGTGAGGCTGTTGTTAGTGTGATGTTCCCTCATAACCTGCAGGACACTTGCTTATTTACACCCCGACAGCTCCGGTAATATCAGCCGACAGCAGCCTGTGTACACTTCCCCGAATTTCCCTCAAGACCGCTTATTTGGGAGATGCACGTCGTAATGTGGGTGTGATCTACACCTGTGTCAAGATTTTGTTTTGTGCCAGTGTGTTTGTATCCATCATCTGGCATAATGATGCAGAGAGTTTTGTCGTCTTGTTATTGAATCACTGCAACTTTCCAGAGATGGCACAGTGGGAGCATGCACGTTTCTGCGCTAGGTGCCCCTGATGTGGTTAAATCGAAGGCTACTCCAGTGTGATTTTTTTTTTTTTTTTTTCAAATCTTCAATTGTAATCAGTAGTTAGAAGCCTGATGTATTAACATCAAGCCTGATTGCTGATTTTTTCCCCTTTAGTGGCTAACGAGGTGACATTTTCTCCAGTTTAAACATCACTCTTGTTTTTCCACATCGACCAGTGTTTTCTGTCTTAAATAATGCAAAAAGCAAGCACGCATTACATCAGCAGAGTGATCAATAATTCAGCAAACTGTGTTCATTATCAGGCTGTTGTAACCTGGAAAAGAAATTAAAGTATTGTTTGTTCGCAGCAGTAGAAGTTTGCTGTGAATAAATGAGTCTCTGAACAAACAGTCGTGTTGCTGATTAACTGAGGAGCTTTTGGGAATCGATTTCTATCGACAGAGTCTCAGATTGCACTGAGGCATTAGAACTTTTGAAGGCATTTAATGGATTATGAGTGTTTAAAAAAAACAGCTGTCTGAACAGGTCAGAAAGGGCTCACAATACATTTTAACAGAGAGTTAACAAGTTGATCAATAATTCTGTCAACCCTGGTTTTTCTATTGTTACTGGAAACATTCCTTTATTTGGACTGAAGGAAAAGTACTTAAACAACACCTTAATGTTGTAGTTATATGCACTCATTGTTTTTTTACACATTAGAAATAAGGAAAACATTGTTAAAAGGATTGAATTGTAAAATAACATATATTATTGTAATAATGCATATAAGGTGCATATCCATCTACTTCATTTTATGCACATTTTCAGTGTTTTTAACATTAAAAAATTGAGTAGAAATGCAAAAATTTGCTAAAATCTTGAAATATTGCAAAAACGTTTCATTCATTGTGGGAGGTGGAAAAAAAGGCAAAAATAATAACAGATTCAGTGTATAAATGATGACATACAATTAGGGCAGGGTGATATGGCTTAAAAATAATTATTTTTAGGCTATCTTGTGATACACAATTTGAGCTACAGTTACAGTGAAGAGAAATTAAATATATTGACTGTCATTTTGTCAAGTTAAACAAAGCACTGCCATAATAAAGTTAAACAAAAATACTGTTGGAATGAATTTAAATAACGTACTGTTATTAAAGAGTTAAAATACTTTAAAAAAGTTGAAATAAAGTTAAATAAAGTACTGTGAAATAAAGTTAAATGAAGTAGTTATAATAAATCTAACAAATAAAATACTTTATTATAAAGTTAATTTAAAGGTAAATAAAGTACTGTTACATTAAATTTAAATTAATCAGCTATTGTCATATAGTAAAAGTTAAAGTACTGTTGTTATAAAGTCAAACAACCTAGTGTTGCAATAAAGTTCAATAAAGTAGCTACTAAAATAAAAAAAAGTTAAATACAGCTCTGTTTTAATAAAGTTATATAAAGTACTGTTATAAAAAAGGTAAGAAAACTAGGTATTGTAAAAATAAAGTACTGTTATAATAAAGTAGCTGTTGTCATAATAATGTTAAAGTAGTTATTGTTCTGATAAAGTTGAACAAAGCTTTTTAAAGTAAAGTTAAAATACTGTTATAATAAAGTTAAATAAAGTGGCTTTTGTCATAATAAAGATAAAAGGGCTATAAAGCTCCATAGAGCAGAATGCAAAAGTAGAGTTGGGTTATAATTGCCTTTCTTGTTACAAGTGTTCATTTGATTGCTACCTAATATAAAAATATTGATTATTGCAGCTTTAATATTGTTATTAAAACGCCGACAAGGACAGTGTAAATACAAAGTGGGCAAATGTAGCTGTGTCAACTTAAAGACTGATTTTTAATCTTGATGAGACAAAGAGCTAAAGTAATCAAGTATTAAAAAGGTAACAGCTCTACATGAAATACTCTAAAAGTACACTGTTCACCTGAGCGCTGCGTATCAACACCACTTCACTCACATTTTGTCAAACGCTGTAATCTGCCTGCCGGTGGAACAACAGACACAAAACTCATTCTCAGTAAAATGAGACGCATCAGAACGTCTGCATATCTCCCAGAGCCCTGACACAAACACACACTTAGAGCGAGCGGCGTGTATTAGCTATAATTTAATCAGGCCGGAACAGCGTCTGGGCTGCGGGTGGTTCTGATAACGACGACGTGGACGGCTCCTCGGAGAGCTCGGCGTGTGGATTCAGGAGTTCTCCCGGCAGGCGCCTCTTTTGTTGGTGGGGAATGAGGGCTGATAAGCAGGGCACCAAAAATCACCCGTGGAGAATGAGGGGTGTGGGGACGGCGGCGGAGCAAGACAAAGGCTGTTAAATTTAACTGCCGGGGGCGTAAAGCCACACTCCAACTCTGATTGATTTCCTCCCCAAAGTCGATGATGTTCAAACGGTTACGGCTTGTAAAGAGACTGCCTCTGTCTTTCACTGTGTTTCTTTATCACTCTGTCTTTGTGTTTGCGTCCTCATCTGCAGTCCAACACACACCGACGCTGCTCTGAGCAATGTACAACTAAAGCCTCACTGGGCCGTAACTCTGACCATTAACCTGCGTTTTTTGGCTGGATTACATTTACAAGTGCTCTTAAACATGCAGCTCTAAAATACTGAACACTGAAATTCAGTTTTGCTCTTGCTTGCTAAACGGAGGTCAGAACACACATTGCTGCCTCTTTTAATATTTAGACATAGAAGAAGACTTTATCATAGAAAGCTTTCTCGGATTCTATCCATACATTAACCTCCATACAGCCTACAGATTTTGATATGAGCTTAATGCAACAATTTTTTTATTCATGCACTCTATTACAGCTTCCCAGATGTTTGTGCGGTGTTTTCCTCACTTTTATTTATTCTGTTCTGAATGTATATTGTTAATGAGATATCCTGACTGTTTTCTGTATTGATTTAGTTTTTAATGCCTCTACATGTTTTCAGTTTGTCCGTCCTATTCTTGTGACTCAAGAATACCTTGAGGAAATCTCTTCCCATTTGGCACAAACGTCCATTTTGTCTTAACAAAGAACTGATTAGATTTACGGTAGATGGTCATCAATCAAAGTTCAAGGTAACTGTGGCCTAATTTGTCCCAGTCTCATAATGATGATATCTTAAGAACGCTTTGAGGTATTGTCTTCAAATTTGGCACAAACGTTCACTTTGAGTCAAGGATGAATTGATTAGAATCTGGTGGTCAAAGGTCAAGGTTACTGTGATCTCATAAAACATATATTTGACCAGAACTCATAAAGTCCTGCGCCAGTTATGACAATATTTCACCCAAATGTTTAACACGATAGCATGATGAAGTGAAATGTTCTAAAAAAGGTCAGCTTAACTTTGACATAATGTTCTACAAAAATGCTTTTCTGTCAGTTACTCAGTGTCATATCTCAAGAACAGAAGGGGAGACACCTGGTCAGATTATGATTGTGACACTAATTTTGAAACTGTATTGATCTTCTGTGCTGCTGGGAGGAAGACATCTGCGAAGCATTGATGTTTTTACAGACATGGAGGTTAACTGTAACTGCAGCTTGACTGGTTTGCAGAGGCACACAAGTGTTAGGTGGTGGTTCTGACTAATAATATTGTATGTTTTCGGACAAAATATCCCTCAGAAGCCTATGAACTAAGAGAAGAACTGCCCCCACTTATCCTTTTATTCGGTCTCAGAATCAACCAGTCAACTTGCTTGACAGGCGGAGGATCAGAGGATTAGAGTAACTGCTTCAGGTACTCCATTTTTGAAGACAGTAACTGTATTCAGAATACCACCAATTTAAACTGTAACTCAATACAATTACTTAATATTTTGTATTTTAAATATGTAACTTAGTTACTTGTGTTCTGTGACTCCCCAGTCCTGTCCACAGCCATTTATCTCCTACACCCAAACTATCAAGATTGATAAATAGTGCCACAGGTATGAGGAAAAATATGTATTTGTGATTTTGGGGTGAACTTTCCCTTTAATATTAAGTGTAAATGCGGTCCATGTGTTCTTGGCTAGACTGGCGTTGTGCTGTGGCCGGGTTGAGAACAGAGTCCAGCCACATCTCCGTAAATAAACCTCAGTCTGACCACCTGGATTAGATTTCAGTTGTTTTTATTTTCACTGTTCCTCAGGTGACAAGATGTCACAACAAGTTTCACACTGTCGCCTCCGACCACACGCTGTCAGGAAACACAGTAAACAACTTCCTGTTATTGGCTTGATGCGGCTCCCAGAGCTGTTGGACAGATAATGTATCTTTTGTCACTCGGTGTGCACGGTCACATCTTTACTGTGACAAACTCAGCGAGCAGATGATTACTGTGTCTAAATGCACAAGTTTAAATGTGAATTACTGTGAGGATATTCGACAGAAAAGGTTTGAAATGTTTGCATACAGTGTGTTGTTGTTTCTTTAATGTGAATGTTCCGTGTGTGTGTGTCTGTTCGTGCAGGGAGAACGAGGTCCTGAAGGTCCAGTTGAAGAAGTATGTGGGGGCGGTACAGATGCTGAAGAGAGAGGGGAGCCAGGGCAATGACGGTAACACACACACACACACACACACACACACACACACACACACACACACACACACACACACACACACACACACACACACACACACACACACACACACACACACACACACACACACACACACTCACACTCTGCATCATTATGACCTGAAATTAGATTTCATATCTGTGTCCCAGTCCATCTATTTTGCTCTCAAACAGAAACGCTTATAGATGAAAAATAAGGTCATCAACTTCCTCCACATCCCAGATCAGTTGTGATGCATTTCTCAGGGGTCACATGACTAACCTCCTGCTTCTTGGTGTCAGCCCCTTCCCTTACTTCTCCTTCTTTTTAGTTTTTGGGTAGATTTTATAACTTTGACTTTGTTTGTGTGTTGCCGGGGGATGTGAGCAGGCGCTCTGTGTAAAGACTGGCGAGATAAGCTCCTGCTGTATCAAAGGCAAATAAAATGAACATGGCAGATTATGGAGGGCCACATAATGGCTAATTGCATTTTTGGGGATAGAAGGCAGAGCAGTTATCTGTGACGCCCCAGAGGGCTGATCTGAGTTTCATTGTATGTGTTTTGGGAGGTAAAGGCATATGTAGAGCTTTGTAATATCACTTTAATAATGTTTTATTTTATGAAAGAGTCATAAGAACTACAATTTGGTACTTTAAGTCTTTTTAATAATGCAATATAAATCCAGCAGGTACTTTTTTATTTATTTAGATATAAGATGGAAAAATCCAGCTCTCTGTCCAAACTGACTCCATTGAAGTGCTGCTGTTACTTTTTGTAAACAAATCATGTAGCTATCAGCTGTGTGCTGGAGATCAGACTGGAGACATATCCATTTAAAGACTGGTGTGTTAACTAATCACTATCTACCTACGTTTGTAACGTTATTTTTTAAATCTAAAAACACACGTTTTATATTGTGATATTTACTGGAAATTCTATACAATATGGCCAACAGCAAGTAACGTTGGCTAAGCTTGTTTTTTAGCAATGGTCATTTACCTCAGCAGAAACTTTCAACTTCCTGGCGATCTTCCTCTGGCCAGCTGGCACTATGTTTAGGTTTTTGTGGTGAAAAAAGTAGGTTTTGTATGAATAATTCCTCATTTCTACTTCATGAGTCAACCTGTGTCCTTCCAGTGCGGGCTTTCAAAGCGAGCAGCAGATATATATAGAAACACAGACGACGAAAGTTAAGCTCTTAATAGCGCTTGCAGCCAGTAAGTACAACACTTTCGTTAGTTTCAAATCCCAAATGTTGTCATATTGGTGCAGTTTCAATCTTTTTAATAGACTAAGTCTGCCATCATGTGTCCTCTCGCCACCCCAGAAAGTAAACAAAACAGGCATGACACGGGCATACGCTGCTTTCCCTCTCTGCAGAAATTTGACCTTGCTCATGTTGCCAAAACTGGCCGCCTCGGCTCAGCAGTAAATTACACACACGACCTGTATGACACTAATTGCTCCATTAATCAGTTTACGATGATATTATATTAATCACACTGTCATATAACATATTACTAATGCAATTTGAGTTGGATTTAGCGCTGTAGTAGGCCACTTTTAAAACTGCCAGAATGTGACATAATGACAAATGCCACCTCAGCCAGTTTGGATAAATCAAACTGGTTTTCGTTAAGACAAATTTGGAAGCTGCATCCGCTGCTGACTAAAAAACATTTGTGATATGAGGAAAGATGAAGTTGTTCAGTATT
This sequence comes from Plectropomus leopardus, assembly GCF_026936395.1. Lineage (NCBI taxonomy): Eukaryota > Metazoa > Chordata > Actinopteri > Perciformes > Serranidae > Plectropomus > Plectropomus leopardus. The sequence goes on along the minus strand of NC_142194.1, from coordinate 21,724,785 downwards.
TTTTTTCTTCTTTCAGAGTTCAAATAAAGTTTTCAGGTGCGTCGTCAGCCCCCTCTTGCTAGCGGAGCGCAGATCTGTGCAAATTGGTCATGTTTAAAACATCACAACAGCCTTGAATTTCACCCCTCTGGTTCCCCGCAATTACTGTGTTCAGTGTCAAACATGGCCGCCTGGCCCGCTGACACTGGTGAGCACGGTGGGGAGGATTGCTGACGATCAGAGGTGACTGGGGGGAGAAAAAGCGATTCCCTCACATGTATTATCAGGGAATCACCATTAGCAACCTGTAGTTGTTTGGTTTGTCATCAGGATGTCCATCATGTGTTTGTGGCTCTCCTCTTGTTTGTTTTTTGCCCTTCTTGTTTCACCGCCGCTCATTATCTCTCTCACTCGTGTTGACTTTTCACTCTCCCATCATTGGTACCCTCTCCCTTTCTCACCCCTCCCTCATCACTCTTGTCTTTCTCTTTCCTTCCATCCCGACAGGCGTAGTAATTCCCTCTCCACAGCGGCGTCTAAATGATTTCATCCTCCCTCGCCTCTGTCTTCTCCTGCTAATGATGTGCCTCGTTCCATCACGCTTTGATGATGACTACCACACTCTGTTGGTGTGTATGTGTGAGTGTGTGTGTGTCAGGAGTAGAGGAGGAGGAATAATGTTTGAGCAGTTTAGGGGGAGCAGAAATCGGGGTAAAAAAGACAGATGAATTTATACGCAAGCGCCCCTTTTTCATGTGCTGTCAGTGAGCGCTCCCCAGGATCAGTGAGCTGCCTTTTTGAAACCCCTCCTGTCTAATGATAGCGCCGCAGACGTGATCTCTCGAACGCTCCTCCGGCGCCGTCAGTCCCACTGACATACTACAAAAGACACTTCTACTTTCCACTGTTTTAGAAGAGTGATAATTATTGTTCTCTGTTCGTTTGGGGGATTTCCCCTCTGTACTTACACGTGTGTTTTTTAGATGAACATGCATGACTGTTCAAATTCATATGTCCCTATAGGAGACAACAGGACTTACATTTACCTTATAGCAGAGATACTCAACTTGCTTTGTTTGGGAGGACATTTCTAGGTTTTTAGGACATTTCTTGAAATTTGTAGCACATGTAGCACCCAGCTTTGGCTTGTGGGCTGTAAATTGAGGATCACTGCTTTACATGCCACATTAGCCGAGCTCCAATTTGTGTAACGTTGAATGCTTAAGTGCTCCAGATAGGTGTATGTACATACATGTGTCATTAAAAGAAGCCATTAGCTGAACCCCAGAGGACTTGTAGTGCACCAGTGACAGTCATGTTTACTGTACAGCAGAGTTAGATGAAGAGAAGTCCTCAGGGAGAGACACTGAGCAGCCTGTGTAGAATTATCACACCCACGCTAACCCAGTTTGAAAGAGTTCTCATGGCTCCTGAAGATCCTCGAAGGTTTGTATAAAAAATCTGAACAAGTTGCTAGTAAGAGGTCAGTGCCTAGAAATACCATCCATCCAATTTTGTCTGCTTATCCGGGGCTGGGTCGCAGGTACAGCAGGCTGAGCAAAGTACTCCAGATGTCCCTCTCCTTAGCAACACTTTACAGCTCCTCCTGGGGGATCCTGAGGCGTTCCCAGGCCCGATGAGATAAATAATCTCTTCAATGTGTTCTGGGTCTGTCCTGGGGCCTCCTACCAGTTGGAAGTAGCCCATAAAACCTCTAACAGGAGACGCCCAGGAGGATCCTGATCATCGTCAACAACCTTTTTTTCCCCCAAAAACGAGACGTTTACCAGCGAAAAAAATAAATCATAATTATAAAAACTGTGACAAAATGTTTGTTTCATTTTCACTGATGAAACGAGACAAGACGAAAATGTCAGTGGTGAACCTGAACATTCAAAATGTGAGAAGAGGACAACAGAACGGTCAACAACGGCCATTTGTTTTATTTTCTAGTGCCGTGTAAGATGGGAGCACCGACTGGCTGTTATCTCCAGTAAATAGTCAGCACCAAATGTTTTTTAGTCTGCAAACACTCACACCAGAGCAGTGTCAGCTGTTGGTACGAGTTATGAGCTGTAGCTCAGCAGTAACTAAGCAGCCGAGTTTTTCTGACTGTGGATGATGGAGCTGTTGAATGGATTTGTGGAGTGACTTAGTTGCAGTGGTGGCTGTTAGTGGTTAGCTATGTTTTGTGTTTGTCAAGTTTTTAGACCATAAATAGATTATGACCCTATCAAACGATGATCTGTGAGCGTGTGCTTGTAAATTATCCCTTAAACGTGTCAAAACGTGTGTGGAAATTATTTGTAGTTGTAGAAAAAAAGTGTCTAAATGAAATTTTTATACCAATTGTCACCTTGATTCTATTTTCTACAACCTATATTTCTCTAATTTTGATGTTAAAATAGAAATATATATATATGTATTGACAAAAAGCACTCTCAACTAAAAGTTGACTAAAATGTCATGATTTTTTGTGAACCGAAACATTTTGAGTTGACCTCTACTAAAATCTAGACCTCAACTATGAAGGATGAAAATAAATAAAATGAGAAACTATACAATTAGTGAGCATTTTTGTCTATGCTAAGACTAAATCAAAAATAGCTGTCAGCGGTTCTACTCCGAGCTCCCTCTTGAGCTCCTCATCGGAGGCGCTGACTCTCATCCCAGCCACTTCACATTCGGCTACAAACCGCCCCAGTGCATACTGGAAGTTACAAATTGAGGAAGCCAGCAGAACCACATCATCTGCAAAGAGCAGAGCAATTCTGAGGCCCCCAAACCGAACAACTTGCAATAAATTTTGAATAAACTCTCGGCAGTGCAATCTGACATTAATAGTGCAAGTCATACTCAACAAAAACAAAAATCATTCTTTCAGCCGCATGCTGTGGTTTTGCACCCAGTTTCATCATGTTGCCCATGTCTCATGAATCTCTCTGTCTGTGACCCAGTCCAAAATGGACGTGTGGAAAATCTACCCTAGTCACTCATGCATTCATTTCAAAAACATAGTGCCAATGTGAATGCAGACACACTGGATCTTAATAGACCCTAGAATAAGAAGCACATGAGCGCAATCAACCCAAATAAAGTGGAGTAAAATGATTATGATGAGGCATGTAGAGGATCAGAGCTAAGAGCGAGGATGCTTCAATCCACAGTGGAATCCTACTCGACCCTGTTAAAGTTGAAGAAACAACTTTTCAACTTTGTCCCCCTTAGGATTCCCAAGTGGTCTTATTTGTACTGCTGCAGAGACAACGGGATGGTGTTCTGTTTTTCTCAGAGTTTGTCTTTTCTTTTTCAAGTTTCCTTAGTTAGTTTGGTTGTTTCATTGTCCAACATTTCCACCAGTGGGGATAATAACGATAAATTACTTACACTGATACTTTGGGCTAGCTACGATAGCTACCGGGGAAAACAAAAGTGCTGTTTTTTTCCATTTTTGGGGCGCAGTGTTTGACGCACTTTGTGCTGTTATTCAAGCCTTTATTTTCCCGGGAGGTTGTTTGTGGCTCATAAGGAATCAGTCTAAATGCAGAGGGTGTCATTGTACTATAGCCATGACATTGTGCAATTAGGGGTGGGTAATATATGGAATATACTCGATGTATCATGCCTTGTTCCCTGTGTGATATACTGTATAAATGACTATGGTGAACGTCAAGTAGAAATTGTCACAGCACAAGACTCTCCTGTGTTTCGGTTCTCTCACTCTCTTCTACAGCTCTCTGACTCTCATAGACACACACACACACACACACACACACACACACACACACACACACAAACAGCAGAGCTTCTGTAGGGCTGCAGATCGTGACCGTTTAGGCACATTTTTGCAACCATTCTGCTCATATCAATCTCATTCTCAGACACAACAGGCAGCTATTTCCACAAAAACAAACTGATAAACCACAGGGGGTTGGGTGATATATTGAGTATACATGATGTTTAACAATAAAAATAAGTAAATGCATTTCAGGGCATTTCAAGGATTATAGGACATTTCTAGAATTTCAGAGGGCTTCTAGTTCTTGTGGACATTTCTTGGACTTAAGGATGATTCTAGGACTTCGGGACATTTCTAGGATTTTAGGATGTTTCTTGGATTTTAGGACATTGGGAGCTTAGCTAGGACTTCTGTTGGGGGGTGCAGGGGATCTTCCACTGGCACTTTTTTGATAAACAAGCTCAGTTTTAATGCTGTTGTATGCAGTCTGGCACCTTATGTATAGTAAAAGTACATGACCAATTCCCAGTGTGAATCACTGGCACCCTATCCAGAGCCAGATTTGGCCCGTGGTTTGTGAGTTGAGTGTCTTGTGGAGTATGTGTGAATGTTTTGGGAAGACTTAAAAAAGTTATGGAAAACACTCACACAGTGAGCTATGAGTTAGGTGTAGCATACATGCAGTCTTTCCACTTGAATACACAGGAAGGATTTACCAATGAAGGCATTTTACTTACGATATTGAATTGATTTCAGTATTATCTCTCCATTTTATTTTTAATTTGCTTTCACTGTTAGGGATGGAATGTAAGGAGTTATTTCAATGTTGTCTATGTATGTTTTGGCTTTTTATTTATTTTTTTATATATATATTTAAATATATATATTTTTGCTACAAAATATAAATTTAGGTTTTTTTCAAATAAACATTAGCTTATATTTACTTACACTTTAGCTTTGTTTGCCTCGGCGATGGAGGTTACACATTGACGGAGGCTACAAGCATTATTAAAAGATTTGACAGTGCAGTTAGTGCAGTTTCATTTTCTGCTGAAAGCCGTTAGCCATCGTCCAGTGCAGCAGAACCAAAAACAGAGAAGTAGCAGAGGGAGAAAAGGTGTTAAAGAAGAGATAACAAGTCTTTGAATGTCTTGTTTTGTCAGTCAATCCCAAATCCAAAGATAATTAACTTTACAAAGATCTAAAACAGAGACTGGAGCTGAGTGTTGCTGCTCTTCTCTCAGGCTTTGGATGTACAGGTCACTTTGAAAACAAGGTGTTCTGGTGGTGGCAGTCCATTGACTTAAGCGTATAAGAAGCAGTCAGGGTTCAGGATTTGAGATGGAGCACTTTTGTCTGAAGCCAATTGGTGCAATGATGGAAGGTCAGGGTTGGAAACAAGAGCACTGCCTGGATAAGAAAACATTCATTTTCTCTGAGAAGCTGCGCTGTCTCAGTCCTCAGTGGAAGCTCTTTGTCTCTCGGGACGTAATGTTTGAAGACGTTTGGTTCTCTCGAGGGGAGGTTTAATGGCTGGCTGGTTTGACTGACTGCTTCACCCGGGGGACTGATTCCCGGAGGATAATCATCTAACCTGGGGGGTTTCACCGCCTCCCTCTGAGACGGCTGATCGCTGCACGTGGTCAGCTGAAATTGGCCTGCCGTGCTGTATATAAAAAAGATTGGCTTGCCAGTGGCTGGATAAAGATCAAGACTTATTAACCTGTTAAGTGCTGGCTGGGCACGCTGAGGACACTTCAGGAGATCGATAATGGGTCAGAGGGCACTTAGTCTGGTGAGATGGAATTCCTTCTCTTCCATTTTCCTGTCAAGAGCTCTGTGATACCTCTATTTCCTCTCATTTTGATCCAGACAGTCCATTATTCCTTTACATCAATGCGCTTTCTTGTAGAAGCAGGAAAAACAGGACAGAGTGACCTTAAGATCTGAAGGGGATAAGCCTTATTTGTTTCAGCTATTGCATTCATGTTTTTTGTATGTCAAGCAATAATACATTTGTAATCAGTCTGTCACGCCACTGAAAAACGTGTTATCAGGGTTCCCCTGATTCCTTAAAAAGTCTTTAAAGGCATTGAATTCATTAATCTAAAAATAAGGCCTTGATTAGTATTAAATTGTGTTACATTAACATTTCAGAAGTCTTAAAAATGCTCAGATATGGAAAGTAAGATTTGTTTTTTTTCCCCCGATGTTATATTGTAAAGTCTCAAAATAATTGGTAACACCTTTGTTTTGTTAAATAATTTAATGACTTCCTTTTCTTGAACTTGTCATGATGGGAATTCAAACAGTGGAATCTCACGTGCAGACTGAGAGACGCAAAATTGCTCAGAAAACTGGCCAGAAATGTCAGATGTTTCCCACGTGTGCTGGTAAACTACATATATATTTTGATTTTAATATTATATAATCATTGGCTTCCATGTGTTCCACTCTAAAACATCTAGGGTTATTGTTTTTTTTAAAGATTTGACATAAATCATCAAATATTTATTTTCAAAAGTCATGTTTTATGCTACAATAAATAATTGGGCAAATTAAAATTTTGGTTCTTAGAAAACTGGTCTTAAACACAATACCAAGTGAAATTAAAAAAGTCTTTAAAAGTATCTTGCTTTAAGCTGCTGGAACCCTTGTTAGTAATCAACTAGCAAAATTATTTAATAAATCCCCAAGTTTCTAATATTAGGTTATGAAACTCTTTAGACGTATTCACTGAAAGAGGTAAAATTACGTTACGTTTACTACTAAGGGGCAGGTGCTCAAAATTAAAAAGAGCCATATGAAAGAAAACTTCAAAACCCCATACACCAACTTAATTTACAGCATAACCTGTTGAGTTATAGCAACCCATATTTAAACAATCAACAAACAGATGGAATCATAATACTGCAGTTTCCCACACATTCATGCATTTGTGGCTGGCTGCCATAAATAAATCATCCACTGCCACAATCCCTTCATTTTACCGGATTTGACAGTTTACTTTCACTTTACAAACTGCTCCTCTCATTCATCTACGTGATTTGATCAGCAGTGAACAGATCGACAGATCAATTATCCACCCCGAGAGTGACAAACTGCTGCTGGGGAAAAAATAACTGATGAGGAGCTCTGCCTGCTGCGCTGTGTTCACGGACCTGCAAAAACATCAGAATTTAGAGATATGATACAAAGGGGCACACAGGCATTTAAGAGATGCCAAAAAATAAAGGTTGCCCCTTCAGCTCGGTGGACTAGTGCACTTTGTGTTTATATATAATGTTTATGTATGTGTTTATCGAGTCAGGGATGGTGCGCGAGCAGGCTTTTAGGTGCGCCCAAAAAATTCCTGGTCAGTGAAAAGGCAATAAACAGTTTGGTCTAACTCTGCAATGCAGTACCACATAGTTCCCAGTCTTTTTACATGTTTTCAACAAGTATTTTCTATCATTTATAATGTGTTTAGAGAGAAACCACTGATTTTTCTTTACCCAGACTTTTAAAAAATAACTTTAAAAATATGTCTAATGTCAAGCACAACCCTAACTGTTTATTCAGCTGTGTTTTCCCACCAGGATTAGACTCAAACCTGCACTTTGATTCTGCTTTTTGCCTGTCAGTGCGTCTAATTCGTCCATAAATAAACCACCAGCTTATTCATCTCCAATAAGGAAATAGATTACATGGCCGTTTAAAACTCAATAAGCTTCCCTGTGCTGCGCCATGGTCTCTCCTGCTTCTTCCCGACAGCCAGTGGCCTAATGAGTGAATGAGAGGCATTTGTCACCGCTGCCTGCTCTAATAGGAGTGTGTAACTTATTCATTACACACATAGATCTGCATTTATTGTCCCACCGTGCATGCCGCTTTGTCCTTGTGGGGCTTCAGGGAGGTCAGGTGTGCTGTGGTGAGGATGCACACGCCATCCTTTCGTATGCAGAAAAGTTGTGCTAACATGCTAATAAAAAAGTTCTGACAATATGGTGTGTGTGTGTGTGTGTGTGTGTGTGTGTGTGTGTGTGTGTGTGTGTGTGTGTGTGTGTGTGTGTGTGTGTGAATGTGAGGAGGTGGATTTTCATTAACTGTTAGCTGATGAGTATCAGAGTGTGCTATTTGAGAAAAGCAGGTCACGGTGGCAATAGGTTATAAACAGGGTTCGTACAGGCATGTTCAAACAGTTTTTACAGTTTCTGGCTGTAAGAAATGGTGTCTGTGGTGATTTTTATGAAAAAAAAAAAAAAGCCTTCCTGCATGTTTTCTTTAAAAGCCCCCAACATTTTTTAATAAAATATAAACAAACCAAAAACAACAACAAAAAAACTAAGTAAGCAAAGAATAATAACAGCAAAATATTTTCTTTAAAAACTGCCATTTTTTTTTTCAGAAAAAAATATATCTCCAAAATGGTTTCTTGTAAAATCCACAAAAACCCCCACCAAAGTGTTTTCTTTAAAAGATAAAAAGAAATGAATCTCATAAATAACCAACAGTCCCTTAGTTGTTTTTAAATATTTGATTCTGATCCTTCTCTGAATTTATTAATTTTTTGGAAATAATATATATTTGAAAAAGCACATACAGTAAAGTAAAAGAACTGATAAAGAGTGGTGCAGGTCGTTTCACAGAATGTGTGGTCTTTAAAATTAGTCTTAAAGTCATGGAAAAGTCATGGCAGCGTTTTGGTAAAAACGTGTATGAACCCTGTATCAGACAAACATGTTTGTGTTTTTTCAGGACAAATGTGCGTAATGCCCAGTATTAGTGTTAATTGTCATTTTGTGGACGAGTCCCCTGTCCTGTTGGTGAGACACAGTGAGTTGTACAAACGTGTGTGAGGCCTAAATTAAAGTGTGCATTAGCGGCTGTAGGTGGGTATGAAAGTGTTGTAAGTGGTGTGTAAGTGGTTTATGTTATGAAGTTATTTACGTCCCAGTAGGCCGACTGTAAAAGAGCAAACGATGAGTCACTCTCTGTGTGAATTGAGCTTAATTGTGCCCACACGTTTTCAGATCATAACAGCTCACATTGTTTAGCCTCTCAGGTCTTAATCCAACAGATTGGGCCTGTTTACCAGCTCAGAGGTGTGAGGGACTTTCATTTGTTAAGCACAGGGCGGTCTGTCTGTATATGACATGCATATTGTTTGTCTCAGGTGGGGCCAGGTGGTCACCGCGCGTTGGCTTCTGCAACGTCACATCTCGCGGGTTCCCACGTGGGCACAGCAGGGGTGTGTGACACATTTCATCACCTGGACCGATCGGTGTTAATGAACATTTTAATCATCTCGCCCAACGCCAGAGCCTGCTGGGTGTCATCTCGTACGCCTTTTTCCAGCAGATAAATATGGAAAAGCGCGGCTGAGGAGGGAAAGCTCTCCAGCAGGGTGCGGATTCCCATGTGATGCATCTTTTGGCTCTCAGGCAACAAGTTCCTAATATTTGTTTGACTTCACTGCCTTTTTTTGTCACAACATTAGATAACACAAACATTGCATATCTCCATATTTAAATATTAATAAACATGCTTTTCATGAAACGTCTTATTTATTCTCTCAGTGATGAAATCGGTATTTTTTTTTAAAGCTGCGGAACAGTGTCTTAGTTTTTTTCAGACTTGGATTGTATCAGAGATGTATCAGCATTTATTTGAGTTCAGTTTACAATGACAGAAATTTTTGTACCTTAAAAAAGTAACAACCAGTGAACATGTAGCCTTAATGTGACACCAGGCTATCGTGAGATATCTTGCCATCAGCTGCTGCGTATTTTAAAGGACCAGTGTGTCAGATGTAGGTGATTTAGTGGCATCTAGTGGCAAAGATTGCAGATTGCAACCAGCTGAAACTTATTCTGATTAGAATTCCTTCATTGTTCACTGTTTTTAATGGGAGCTGAACTATCCACAGAGGTCTTTTACACTCTAATGCAAACTAATTTGGTGTCTTAAACCACTAGAAATACTGAATAAAGATGTTTTATGTTGCAAATCAATGTATCTTTAACACTGCTCGTTGCAGAGGGGCTGCTTACTAGAGCCAGTATTTGGTTTGTCTGCTCTGGGTTACTACAGAAACAAGCCGGTGATCTCCGTAAAGAACTGTATCTCAGAGTACTTTTTTTCATCTCATCGCGTTGTTGTGTATTTGCACAATACATTTACAGAACCTAATAATTCCGAAATACCCATTGAATGCACTGACTTGCAAAAACTGCGGAGTGAAAAGCTTGTTGAATATGCTACAAAGTATGTAGAAATGCCCATAGAAACACAAACTGACCTTCTTTCTTAATTTGCGTCTCAAAACCTTCAAACGTGGAGTTGAGGTATGGCCATGGGTGATCTCGTGGGGAATCTTCCATCTTCACCTGCTGCTGTAGCCATTACTGCTTCTGTCTCTTCTGATGAGCTGCACAATCTTAAGTAGCGCGTGCACGAGGTAGAGGTATGGGAACACCACCTCAACAAACAAACCACACGCAGAAATGCATGATCACAGTTTATGGACTTTTAAAAAAGATTTTTTTTTTTTGCTGATTTCAAAGCAAATGTAACGAGAGCTTTCACAGAAATTAAGTCAAAAAGTGCAATTTTGTATTGTATTGTACTTAAGTACAGTACTTAAGTGAAGTAAATGCACTCTTACTGTCCACCACTGCTGATGAGTTTGTGATAGAACAACTGTAGGATGTGCATGGACAGGCGTGGCCCGCTGCATGGGACCCATGTGTGACGTTGGACTTTTGGAGGATGTGTCAAGCATAAATCACACTTTGACTGACTTCCTTCCCTAACCCTGTGATCTGCACCTTCACCCATGAGTATCATTTCCTCTGGGAGTTGTCAGGGAGTCTGCTGAGTCATTTTATGAATACATTTCCTGAAAGCCCCCCTGAATATAAACCACGCTCCCCACAAAAGCCCAACCAGGTAAATCTGAGTGAAAGCTGAGATCTCTCACTTGTTTCAACTATGAAATCATCTTCAGAAAGGGATCAGCGGAGAGCTTATCGAGGTACTGAGGGGATTTTCAAGCTTTCAGCCGAGCCGAGGCATTGTGTGCAAAAATTTGAGAGCAACTCAATTTGAGAAGGAGGTTTCTAATATTTGTGCTCGCTCAATCCTCTCGAAGCTTTGTAATGGAGTGAGGCGTCTGTCTGTGAGACTGGATTAAGTAAAGAGAGAGCGGCTATGAGTCTGAGGAGAGACGCGGGGAGGAGGGGGACGAGGAGCCCTGAGGTGATACATCTGGAGATTCACCTCCTCTGTTGCCTCGGGGTGTTTTGAATCCACACACTCAGACACACACATGCCTCCAGGCTGTTACTGGAGATGGGACACAAAGTTGCATCTCCACCGTCCTGCAGGTCAACATGTGTGCGAGACCCACTTCAAAACGAGTACACTCGCTTTTTAACATCTCCTCCTCCTCCTTTTCCTGTCTGCCCCACACCTCTATCTGGGGAGTGATTACATCTGGTCCCAGCTCGCCGCCTGCCTCCCAGCCAGAGCAGGAAGTGGTGCTGTATTAGTAGAGAGCAGGTTAGCCAGTCATTTGCTGCATGACTGCCCGCACTGATGATGATAACACACACTTACTTCAGGATTTGGGCAGAACGAGGGCTAAACGGTTCGGGTTGGACGGACCAGATGTCGGAGACGTGGTGGTCGGCTGTTGTTTTACTTTGACAAATGTTTTTGCTGCAGCAGCAGCGGTACTAGCGAAGCTGCAAGGTGGTGCGACAGCCGGGTGTGTGTTTCACTAAAGGAGTGTTTGAGATTGATAACAGAAAAGTGACACGTGTTGAACACTTTAAAACCTGAGAAAATTGGCTGGATTTCTTTCAGAAATTGGTAAAAGGCAATGAGCAAACAAGCCAAGAAATTGCTCAAAAAAGCAATAAATGAGGAAAAAGTACAAGACACTTACCTGAAAAAGTAACAGAAAAAAAGAAGAAAATTCAAATGAAAAAAATAGGAGGAAACTATCTGAAAAAAAGCCAAAAAAGTAAAGACAAAAATGAAAAAAAAATAAATAAATAAATATATATATATATATATATTTTCTTTAAATGCAAAATAGTGGAATTGAAAAGGTGATTAAAAAATGTCATTAATCATGATTATTTCTAGAAATCAATCGCAATTTAAAAAATTACTTGTTTGAAACCCTCATAATTACATATTAACATATGGTATTTATTTACATATATTTTTTTGTAGAATTTTAATTTTTGATAATATAATTGTCGACATTTTCTTCTAAGTTGCTCATTACCTTTTCCATGTTTTCATAAGAAAACAAACCAATTTTGCTCAGGGTCCAAAGGTTTAAAGTGGGCGGTTTTTAATTACAACAGCAGCTGTGTGTCGGGTACCTGCGGCAGTCCCACCGATTTTCACACCTCCTCTCACAGTTGCAATGCACTCTGGGTACGAGGCTTACAAGGGTACTTGTGTAGCTGTGATGCCATTGGCCTGGTTGGACCGAGGGGGATATTAATCAGAGCTGATCGGCGCTCTGTGACAGCCGACCTACGCGGCGTCCCACACACGGAGCTGATAATGAAATTGTAAGAGCGTCTGTCTCTGTTGCCCTCGACCCTGTTGGTGTTTTCTTCTTGTAAACACTATGGTTGGACACTTACACGAGAAACTTCTGCTTATTTCTCACCTTTTTATTCAGAACAAGCAGCACTTTGTTGCTTAAACTTTAAAGTGTTCATATGTTTAACATCAGAGAAAAAGCGCTGGGGAATCTAAAATGCACCGTAAATGAACTGCAGCAGATGTTGCCCACTTATCAAAAGTAGAGTTTGCATAAATGAGTTTGAACATGGATGGTAATGTTGATGTTTATGACTTCAGACAGCTGACATCAGTGGAATCCCTGTTATGTTAAATGTTTCTCTCTGTTTCATTACCGCATTTTGCGATGCCAGGTGGAAAATATCTTCAAACGTGCTGCTGCCCCCACTTTTTATTCCTCCTGACATCGTGATGTGCCACTCTTATTAATTACCACAACGTGATCAATTGTTCATTGTCAGTCTGCCAGATCGTGACGCAGCTTGTCTCGTGATCAGTTTAATCACAAGACGACTGTCAAAACAGCAGCCTCGCTTCTTGGATATACAGCCTTTGTTGTTGTGATGCAGTTGATCATCTCCTTTTAATGTTATAATTCATAAAATTGCAATAATGTCTTCGGATGGCAGTAGAAGCTGTTTTTACATCAGACAATAAACTTAAACCCACTTCAGGAAAACAGTTAGGAGGAAATAAACGATAAAGCACAAACAAACGCAAATCGCAATTAAGCTTATTTAGTAAATGAGACAAATGCTCAGTCTCAATTTAAAAACTCCCCCAAGATCTAGGGATACCAGTGGTTAACCCTATGAAACCAGTATTGAAACCTTTGAACACTAGACACCGATTTATTTCAAAAACATGCGCAGAAAAGGCAATGAGCAACTTGGCAAGAAATGTTTTACCAATTGCAAGAAATTTTTTAAAAAGTATTTTTTCTAGAATTGGGTTTTTTTTTCTTTTGTTTTCTTTCTTTCAGAGTTCTTATCATTGATTTTCACAGTTACAAAATTAACAACATTCCCAGCCTACAACAAAGAACACCTGCACCTTGCTGTCACTTGATGGTAAAACTTACTTAGCTTAACTCAACTACTGAAGTACATCTTAGTATGCACATAAAACAAATTGCAAAAATTAAACATTAAGCAGGAGTAGCATGTCTAAGCAAAAAATAACAGATGTGTATGGCAAGGGCGAGAACATGATAGATTCTTTCTTCATACACGCACCTGTGTGGAAGGTTTGTAAAATTGTTATAACTTTCGATTGTTTTTTTTCCAGGTCTTTTTTTTTTGTGTTAATTTTCAGTTCATTTTCTTGTAGTTTTTACTAATTTGTAGGTCACTTCTGCGTTTTTCTTCACCTTCTTCACATGTTTTTGAATGAAATCAAGCCAATTCGCCCAGGTTTCAAAGGGTTAACCATTAACCACTACTACTACATGCAGAGTGTTATCATGCTTAGAGCTGCTACTGTGGCTAAAAATTGAAGGTTTTGAGTGTGTTTGATTTCCTGATTGCTCTGTTAGACGTCTTTAGAGAGCGGCAGTCTGTGTTAATTCAAAGAGAAATAATATATAGTGACGTAAATCATGGTGGGATAGATCCACGTCATGGCAGGAAGGAGGAACACAAATCTGAAAAGTAATACCTTAATTATCCTGCTGGTCTTATCCCGAGTCATTTTCAGTGAGTGCAGACTCTTTGATCAGTGAGATTACCAGCAGACTGTAAGAGGACTGCAAAGGTCAAACTCAAAACGCCACCACAGAACGGAGTGGGTTCATGCAGCAGCACTAAGAGCACACTAAGTGCTGAGAAAATGGCATAAAATAAGACATTCCAATTTATTCTGCTCAGCAGCATTCCTGTAATGATAATAATAATAATAAATTTGGTTTGGAGTGCCTTTCAAGGAACCCAAGGATGCTGCACAACACAAAGGACTCATTCTTCTCGTCTCGTCTCAGATTGGCTCTCCAAACATGTGGGAGTAATCTGTTTTGAGTGATATGTCTCGGCTTGATTATGAGTTTTCTTCTTCTTTTTTGGAGCACTGCTGGGATTTGGATATGAATATTTAGAGTCTTACACAGATAACTATCCACGCTCGTTTGGAGCCTTTTCATTTCAAACCCCATGGAGCTTTTGAGACACCGCCGCCGCAACTCTCCCCTGAATAAGTGCCACCAGCAAACCAGCAAATCTCGATCTCTTTATCGCTGCCTCAGAGCGCGTTTCACCCCCTGCCCTCACACTGAATCACCCCACCCCCTGCCCTTTTATTTATTTTTGTGTGTGTTTGTGTGTGTGTGTGTGTGTGTGTGTGTGTGTGTGTGTGTGTCTGTGTGTGTGTGTTGGACTAATGTCTGAGTGTTTAGCTTGTTAATGTGCTATGTGATAACAGCCCAGCTCTATAAACAACTTAATCCCGCATCTTATGAGACGGGAGCACCGCTCTCTGCTCCTTCAAAGACCTGCAAGCTTAAGAGGTGTAGGTGAGTAGGGGAGGTAGGTTTGTGTGTGTGTGTGTGTGTGTGTGTGTGTGTGTGTGTGTGTGTGTGTGTGTGTGTGTGTGTGTGTGTTAAAGGTTGTAAAGGAGGCTAAAGTAAAGGGAAAAATGAAGGTAAGAAGTAAGTAGGTGGGGTTTGTAGTTTGGTAGCTGGAGGTCGAGGAGCACAGATGGAGATGGAAGTCCTCGTAGCACCTTGAAAATCTTATGTTCAACTGAAATTGAAAAACATTTTTCACCAAGAAATCAGGTGGCTAAAAATGGCCCTGGTGTCTCTTTTACACTGCCTGTTCAAGTCCAAAATATCACACTGTTATGTTGTCTCGATGTTCTATACAAGAGGTACGATGGTGGAATGGGGGACAGAGTTATCTTGCCTTTAATCCAGCAGCATAGGTAGTAACAGCACTGAATTGACCTCTGACCCACTGTGGGAAATTTAAAAAGCAGCTAGTAGTAGTTAGCAGCTAACTCGAAGAAGAACAGCAGCCGTAAATGTCCACATATAGTGAAAATAATGAGGTCCAGGAGCTCCTTACCTTTCGGGCAGAGGATGAGCTCAGCTGCCATGACACGGATGCTAAATGTTGTGTCATTGTTATCATCGTTCATAAAGTGTTGTCGTCGCATGTCACACGAGAGCAGTAGTTCCCAACTGGTCCAGCCGTGGGATCTTTCTCCTTAGTCATTAGTTCAAGGTCCACACATAACATAAATCACCACATATTAAATTTTATTTTACATAATGTAAACAACACATTGATTTAGAAAAACATTAAATAAAACATATTGCAAGATTAAACTGGAACGGCACTTCAAAATAAAAGCTCTTTGCTGGAAATTCACTGTACTTTAAAACAAAGTGTGTTTTTAACAAACGTTCACGAGTCACATGCAGTCCATTCAGAATGGACCCGCAGCCCACCATTGCATGACATGTGGACACTGTTGCTGTGCCGGCATGCTGTCTAAAATCATACACTAGAACGACAAGTTGTCCCTGTTGTTTGGTTCTGTGTAAAAATGCAAAGGAGGCATGAAGAGGGATCAGGAGAGCTCTTAAGGCCTTTGCTTCGCTTCTTCTCATTTCTTTTTCCTCCTCTGGGATGGGACGCAGGCTTTACCTTCCTTTCCAACCAGCTGTACCACCACAGACCTAGAATACTGATGAAGAGGTGAAATGGTTCAAGATATTCTGCAGCAGCACACGGGTGGGATGAGTCATTTGAAAGTAATTTATGTCCTCCTTTGACTCTAACATGCGTCAAGGGTAATCAGATTTTAATTTGCGAGCTCAAGAATGAATAAAATCCAGGGTGTAAATGCAGCCAGGATGTGTTAAAGATCAGTGTATCTGCTCACCTGCAGCAGAAAATGTTAAAATGTCTGATAAAAAGGATCCTGAAACGAGCAACATTTTTGTTTTGGACACTGATACATGATTCATCTGAGCCGCTCAAATCGTGAATCTGAATAGATTCTGCATTGAGCATACTGTGACTGTGATTGAGATAAATGTAATATTCATTTTGGCTCCGTTTTGATTCCATTATTAGTTTAAACCAATGGGTTTAGAGATGGAGGGGGGTTTAACTTTATCCGCGGTTTGTTTTTAGCATGACAATTAAGTCCGTATATTCTCCCGTTCTAGTATTCCAAATTCCAATCTTTTGCTTTCACATCTTGCTCTCATCTTACATCATCTGTGTTCACATCGACATGCATACAAATGCAAACAATCCCTTTTTAAGCTTCATAATTGCATTACAGATATGGTTCTGAGATTGATGGAAAAACAACAACCTCAAAATAAGCAGAGATATTCAAATTGTGTACTCTCTAAAGCGTAAAAGTATGGGAAACCTCTGAGGCTCCTCACAGTGTAACCACATAAGGTCACAGTGGATTATCTCTTTCCTGTAAAGCTTCATGACCACTGATGACAATCGCCATTGGTCTCAAAAGCTGCCAGTTTCAAAGGAGGAAAGATTTTGATGTTTTGGGAAATACCCTTATTAGCTGTCCTGCCAAAAATTGATACCACGCTCATATCTGTCCATTTATTATCAAACTACAGCCAGCAGCAGCTTAGCTTAGCTTGCCCGGACCATCTTGGCGAGGGGTTTGAGTTATCAGATCACAATGCATCTTTTGCATTATTTTCACTTGAAGTTAGCTCTATCCAGTTGTGATTAGATCACCCAAATGTTAATACCAGATGTTACGTGCCACAGTATATCTTATTTTATGTAACCCTTAAAAAAAGTGTTTGTTTTATTTAATAGGAGTTACATGCTGTAACTACTTCTTGGCTGGGTCAGTGACCTAATAGTGTTTGTAGGAAGTTAGGAAGCTTTACAGGTGCTGGTTAGGGTATTGTTTAATCAGTCATTAGCCCCTTTCACTCCGCCTTTTCAGGGCAGAAATGCCGCTGTTATGCTGCCTCACCATTCTGTATAAAAGGTACGATCACAGAATTGTGGGACAAAGTTAGAAACCGTGCCAAATTAAGGTCTATGTGAAATGGACATCTGGCAGGAAGGGATCATGAGTAGGACGTGTAATATTTCGATGCGTGCAAGCCATTGAGGGAGATTCTTAAAGCAGCTAGCAGCTAACTGGAGGAAGAAGAACAGCAGTGACAAATTATGGAAATAATGAGCTCCAGGGGCTCCTTAGCCTCTGAGCAGAGGATGAGATCAGCTGCCGTATAACAGGGATGCGAAATGATTGGTATTGACATGTTATGTCACTTTTATTGTTTAGAAAATGCGGCCAGTGCTTATGCTGTGTGTCACACAGGATAGCCTCCTACGTGACATACAGCATACGCTGTTGTGTTAAATGTCAACAAACGTAAACAAAAACTTTTTTGACCGCAGTTACAGGCTGTAACTCTTTCTTGGCTGGGACAGTGACTTAATGAAGTCTTTGAAAGAAGTGAGGTGCTGGTTAGCATTTAGTTAGCAACATTGATGGCTGTAGCATCTTTTTTTAAAAAATTATTCTTTTGGGGCGTTTGCCTTTAATGGACAGGACAGTTTTAGCGTGAAAGGGGAACAGAGAAGGGATGATATGCAGCAAATAGCTGAGGTTGGAATTGAACCTGTAGCCTTTATACATGGGGCGCCCGCTCTACGTACCAGGCAAGCAAAAAGGCATCTCATAGCTTCATATTTAATTTACAATAATTAGATTGGTATCAAACTCCTCATCTGACTCTCAACAAGAAAATAAACTTGCGTATCATTAAGGTGCTTACTGCCTCTCATTAGCAGGTATTGGCTCATATTGAATCCTACGAGGACTCCAAAGTCCCCCATACAGGAGGTCTTCTGTTCAAACAAACTCCATCAAGTGCTCTGTTGTACAACATAAGTAAAGAAATCCTCCGACTCTTTTCTTTCACTTGTTTTAGTTCCTCAATGTAAGTTTTACAAGCTTTAACAATTTAATAATACATCAGCTGTAGACACTTTGGATTCATTAATGTGAAACGTCGGCTGAATTCAAAACCAAAAGCTTCATTATGGTGCTATCCTCCCCGTACCTCCCCTGCTTCTGCCCGTCTCCTCTTAAATTGGAAAACTCTATCTCTGATTAAATTGAGTCCTCAAAAATTAGCATGTTCCAGCACTTCATATACATGCAAAACCCATGGCAACTTTTTTATCCTGGAACGAGAACAGAACTGCTGAAAGATGAAGAAAAAAAAAAACTTTCTACAACATAATGAAGATAACTCACTTTGGAGAATCCACTTAGTGAGGAAAGTTTTTTTTTTCTCTTGGAGTTTTTCCCTCGGTGAATCCCACTGTGCTGCAGCCAACTCAAAGAAATGCTTGTTTTGTAAAAGTCCTTTGGAGTGTGCATCAAAAGCGTTTTTCATAGCAACTCAATCTGTGATTGAAATATTTAACACTGGCACCGAGCCTCGTGCAATCGCTCTCTCTCACGCTGCCTCTCTCTTCACACAGATTTCCTTTACGTTTCGTTCCTCCTCTGCTGTCTCTCATCTTCACTCTCAGGTTTATTCTCTCCCTCACTGCCTACCGTGTTGTATTAATAATTCAAACTAATGCAGAGTGGATGTGCAGATATACATAAGAAGCTGTATGTATATTTGATTATCTTCTGGACCTTTGACCGCACACAGAAAGCAGCTAATATTGGCCTGTGTTTGGAGCTGCTGCTGGAAAAATAATAGAGGTGTTCATGGGGAAAACCCCCCACAAAAGTACACTTTAGAGCATCTTTGCTGCATCTTTCCTTTCATCCTCCAGCATGTGTGAAAAGCTTCTGAAGTGCTGGTTTGTTTTTTTCTTCCGTGTAAATATGAATATGGAGAGAAGTGTCGGGATGTTTTCGAGGAGAAGCTGTTGACATCAGAGGAGTTTCAGACTACTTCCTGGAAGATCACTGCTTAATGATTGTGTGTATTTTGCATATGCCAGGGACAAGACAGGTGATCTGTTTTCCATTTGGTGAAATCAGGAGCTTAATGCAGATCTCTCCGACAACAGCAGCGGGGGTCATTTCACAGTTTCACTGCTTCCTCCTGCTGTGTGCAGGACTGTTCTGCTGATTAGGCTCGACCAGAAGAAAGCTGCAGTTGGTGTGATTAAAGGCCACCTGATAAACTTTGACAAGTTTTGGTGTCAGAACTTATTAGGTACAGAGTCTGTTGCTGCTAATGAACGAGCCAGGCTTATGAATTTACAAAAACAAAATGTAGCACAGTTTGTTTCCAAGATGAGTGACAATGAGTGACGAGCAGGTGGTGCTGATTGAAACTTGCTGTCAGCTCCAGTGATTAGCCGCGTCTCAACTTCACTTTGTAATAGCACCCTCATCTCCTGAGTAATTGGCTTTCGTATTGATTAAATAACATATGCAGTCAGGGGTGTTTATTTATGAGCTCAGAAAGTTGTTGAACTTTTGTGGTTGAAGTGTTGAACATCCTCTTGACGCCGAGGTTCACTGTGAGTGGCAGTGAGGAACTTGAAGGGATTAGCAGGAGGCTGAGACTCTTCAGAGTAAATTAAATGTTGCACCACCAAAGACCTGTAACTCCTATTATGATCATGCACGCAGGAACCTATTTTCACTTCCGGGTGCTGCGAAAAATTTGCACACAGGACTATGTATGTGCATGCACTTAGGCAAGACGGCTACCAGCTGCAGACTAACTTTCAAGACAAACAAATGACAAAACGGATGTTTTTTAGCGAGACATCGGATGCATTTTTTGTTGTAACTTTGTCACCAAAAGTGGATATTTTAAGCCAAAACGAGATCCAAGCAGTTTTTTTGCCTAAATATAACCATTTGTTAAACACAGTATTGTTGAACATAAGTAAATGTAAAGTAAGGATTATTGATAATTGATCTGTCGATCCAATCAGAATTGATCAGATCAGATCAGTGGATGAGAGAAACAGCTGCTGCAGAGATGTGTGAAAGCAAACTTTTAGACCAAACAGAATGAAAAATCAAGTTTTATTTTTACCACGCTTGATGTTCCACTGCTCCATCTGTGACAACAGTATGCTCTGCACTCAGAGAATGTGTTGCAATGAATAATTTAAAGGTAAATCTATTTTAACAGCGCTCCTAATGAACGGTCCACTCCAAAAAATGAAATCAACATGTGACGGCAGATTTTTTAGTCATGGCAGGACACCAAAAAAAAAAATGAATTTGAGGGATAACTCTGAGTTGGTTCCACTTCTGCTGAATATGTCTGTTGAATACATGCAAAAAAGAAGCAAAAATATGTCACAGAAGACACAGAAACAGACTATACAAAAATGTATTTTACTGACCGCCTGCACAGAATGCCAGAAGTCTGAACAAAGACAAAATCTCAATATTTTTGAAAACCTTACTCTGCAGTCCGCTTCTCACCCCTACTTCAGTCTAACGCTCAACGCTACATTAGTAACGACCAGACACATCCAAACTCCTCAGCCGAACTGATGGTGGTTGAATTGCATTGTGGATAAAGTAGGTTTTGACAAGGAAGGAGAATACATGGAACAAAACATACTGCGTTTTTTTGCTGCATTAAACCACAAAGTGTATGCTCTATAATGACCTTATCGGGGGAGGCAGATGCAGAGGAAGATTAGTCCTTGCTCAGCTCCAGAATCAGCACCACAAACCGCCGTCGTGACAGGAAATATCTCTCTCGATGTCTTGTCAGCTAGTTATTTTAAAAAGCCTCTATTTAACATTGTTTGGGATTATTGGATGGATTATTCCTGGAGTTGTGATTTGGCTGGAGATTTTGACTTTAATGGCAAGCTGTCACAGCAGATTTAGTTGTTTCGTTGCAACAGCAGATAAGATACTGCACGAAGAGAAAAATCCCCAACAGAAAAGAAAAGCACAGAATCTCTAATCCACTGTGTTTTCACTAACGCTAATGACAAAGCAAACTCTTTTCTGATAAGATCTGCTGTATGTCTGCATGTACACACACACGCTTAATTCCAGTGTGACCTGCAGTGTAGTGAAAATGCAGGAGAGTGGACGCAGCAGCTCTCTGCAGGCTTACGTCTCTTACCCGTAGATGGCAGTGTGTCCATGAGTCTCCAGCATGGCGTCTGTGTGTCTGCTCCTCTGTAATGGTGTGAAGAGAGGCAGACGGCCACTGACAGGCCTCCGTAATGCAGATTTACAGTAATGGCCTGCAAGGAAATGAGATGTACACTGTTAAATAGTTTGGAAAGACATCTTGCTGCGTTCTGCCGTGGGCTGACCTCGCTCTCCGAGCAGCCGAAACACCAGACCAGATCATCGATCTGACAAAAGCTTTGAGTAATGATGCTGGAGAAGAAGTGGGAAGAGAGGACGAAAGACAAAAACAAGCAGTGTGTCTTTTCTTTTTTTATCCCCGCGCTTCTGTCGAGACGTGGGATGAAGTGATCCGGACCTGTTGATAAGGTCACGGCGGCAGAGGGGTGGTACATTAACGAGCGCCATCGACACATGCTCTCACCCCGTCTGCTGTGAATTTGCCACCTTTTTCCTCCGCCACCTCCTCTTTTGTCCTTTTACTTGGATCCCTCAATTAAGGCTGCCTTTTGTTCCGGGGGCTCGCATGGAGCCAGTGGTCTGTGTCATTCTGCTCATCCATTATGGATCAGCACCGAGACGAGGAAGAAGAGCAGCGATTGGGCTGTTTGAATACTGAGATGACTCGTATCCTGTAGAAGCTTTGATAGACTTGATTTCTTTTCTGTGACTGGATGACTGTAATGATAACAATGACATTGAGTATCTAGAAGATAAAACGCCTGTCAGCGTATATTAGCATTTTAACATTTAAATAAAGTTAAGTTGATATTAGAAAGTAAGCACAAAAGAAATACATGGACGGACTGTTTTGCAAAGAAAAACAAAATAAATCTTGTGTCACTTACTGTGAAAAGCGCTGGTATATGCGACTGTATGTCTATTTATCCTGTTAAAGCACACAAGTCTTTTGTTTGGCAACCTTTCTATATGATAATTTTACAAAACAGGTCAGAGATGTGCGTGCATCTTTTTGTAAGTGGTTCTTTAATTTTAAAGGGAAACTTTGCAGATTTTCAACCAGCTCTTTGTCATGGCAGCATGTGCAGAAGAACTGGCTTGGCATTCCCTCCAGAGTCGTAAATGCTTGCAATTGACCCTTTGCTAAGCCCCACCCCTTTGATAAGGTCCGTCAAGCTTGTCAGAGCAAGCAAGGAGCCCACACTGACAGTAGAAATGAAGAAATATCACATTTTTTGGAAAACAAAAAAGTGATTTCAGTCATTTCTCTGGGTAACGAGTGTCATTATTACACATGCCCCTAGCACTGCATTTGGTGCTAAATCCACAAAACCAGCCTGAAAATGAAGAAAATCTGAGTGCATGAGAGTCCATGGAGCACACCTTTGTAGTTGTCGGACCTTTGTTGGAGCTGGCTGATGCTGCGCTATGATTGGCCAGTCTGCATTCGAGGGGCGGGATTAACCAAAACATCAGTTTTCTGTTTGTTTGCCAGTGGAAGTCAGCCAAGTGACCCAAATTGATGGTGCGCATTGATGACGTGTTCCTGGACAGATTTTGCATGCGGGGTAAGAACAGCTGACAGCCAAATAACATCTGACTGCAAATACTGCAGTGACACAGAGCTGGGTGAAAAATGGCAAAGTTTCCTTCTAAGTCTGAATTCAGTGTTATTTCTGCCCCTCTTTAGTCGCGCTGACTTTTCCTCATTAGTGTGTGTGTCTGTGTGACAGTTTCATGACACACTTTTTTTACACTGAACACTCATGATAGCCCACTTATAGCATCAGAATCAAAGACCTCCTGGATGATTTTGGTAGCGAGCCCTGTCCTGTCGCTCTCCCTTTGCATCATCTCTCTCTTTTGGTCTGATTCTCTGTCTTTCATATCTCCCTCTCTGTCAGTCTATAGCCTCCCTGTGTCCCCGTCCCTCTGGCTGTCCCTCAGCTCTAAAATGGGAAATGTCTAAATTACACTTGCTAATAGGTTGCTGCAGCACTGTTTGCCCTCTCTCCCTCTCTCTGTCTTCTTTTTTAATTTAGTGTTGGGGACAGAACACATTTCATTTCATACTAAATAAAAGCAATTGTTATTATCAACTCTAGAAAAAGAGGGTAGACATTTCTCCTCTCCTCTCCTCTCCTCTCCTCTCCTCTCCTCTCCTCTCCTCTCCTCTCCCCTCTCTCCTCCCCTCCAGATGGGAACATCAATTCTTAATGCTCGTTCTGCCATGCTGGTACCGTCCCCCCCCCCGGGCGTACAGACCCGGAGTACAGGACACCATCTTGAACACTCCGTGTCTCGCTTTGCTTCTCTGAAACACCTACAACATGTAGTCCTCTCTTTTTATGAAGCACTCCCGAGACACCTGAACCAAATCTTCATTAAAAGTGCGTCATGCGGTGCACACACATCAACAGATCATTAACATATTAATGTTACGGCATAACAATAGCTGCTCTCAACAAACGAGACAATCACGGAGGAGATTGGCAGCATCCTTTGGCCTCTACAGTAGATCCTTTCATTTCGTGCTGCTGGGTTGGATTTGGTTGGAGCTTCATTGTATTGGGTTGAGAGAAAACATCTTTTTGACACAAAAGTGAAAATGAATTTGTCAAGTGCAACTAGATTTAAAAGTCTGAGTTGCTTAAAATGGCAGAAAGTCAAAGAAGTGACAGAGAAATTAGTTCTTTTTCTGAAGCATGTCAGAAAGTCTTGGGGAAAAAAAAATACAAAATTAAATATTCAGTTGACTCAGTTTCATGACAGAAAACAAACTTTAACTTTAATCACAGTTTTAAGAAGTGGTAAACAGGAAATGGCTTAAATGGCTCTTTTTGCATGGACGTGTGAATGACGGTGGATTGGTTGTTAGCTCTGCCACTTTGGTAAAAACTGAAATATCTCAGCAACTAAGTTGTGATTAAATTTAGTGCAGAAATTCCCAGTTCCCAGAAAGTGGGTAACTGTGAAAGTGATGGAGTGAATTTCTATAGATTTGACCTCATTAATTTCAGCTTAGCTGATTTGATTTTGGTGATTAAAGGTCAAGGTTACTGTGGCATTGCATCTGCCTCATTGTCGTAAATGAAATATGTGAAGATCGACAAACCTCCACTTGGAATCAAGAATGAACCAATCAGAATCTAGTAGTCAAACATTTAAGGTCGAGGTCAAGGTCATGGTGACCTAATAAAACATGGTTTTGACTTAAAAGTTCATATGCACAAATTTCACACAAATGTCTAATAGTATAAAATTCCAAAGTTATGACATTTTATATCCAAGAGGTCAAAGGTCAACTTAATCCACACAATTCCCTCTGCACAGTTTTACAATTTGAGGGTGTAGTTTGGTAAAAGAAAACAGTTCCTTTCATGAAACTGCTCACAACAAGATGTGTGGATTATCTTAAGTAAGTGATTTCTGCTGTTGAGTTTTTCAAATGTATTTTTTTGGGAGTGCCATTATATTCCATTATATTGGAGAGAAGACAGACATCTTTATGGCTGATATCTCCAGTGCTCTAAAACTCACACCAAAAGTATCTACACTGAAAATGAATATGTTCATTGATTTATTTTCTGTTGATCTGCTAATCAGATAATGAAGAGATTTCAGCGCTGCAGTGTCATTTGTTTATCACAGTTGTGCCGATAAAACACAGTGTGCCAGTCATGTCAGTCTCTGCTACATTATTCATTTTTTTCCACCAACATTTTTGGACTCACGAGTGCAATTTCATTGTATTTTCTGTCAAACTGGCAGCCGAGTCAGTGTGTTAAACTGGCGGTGGTTGAATCACAGCCGACGCTGTTACCTCGATGTATGCTTGGGCAGCGATCCGTGGCAGACAGGATGGCGAGACTTGCTCATTTGTTACTATGGCTTCGTGTTGCCTTTTAAGTGGGCGAGAAATTCAGCCGTTATACACCTGTAAATGTCACGGCTGGATGTTTTCTGGCTGCAGAGTTACATTTTATTCTGCCGTGGTGATGTATGGCGTGCTTTTTCACATTGCGTTTTATATCCGCACAGTGTTTGCTCTCACTGCGGAGATAAGGAGAATCATACTCTTCACTCCGTTTCCATTCTACAAGTATTTTAACCTTTATTTCACCAGGGAAGGCTGGCTGAGCACAGACGGCTCTTTTTTTCATAAGCTTTTAGTACACAATGCTTTCATTTTCCCAGCACTGAGGGCACCTTGACAGGACTTTTTGAGAGGGCCGATTGCCCCCCATTAACTTTTCCCACCCAGATTTTCCTATTTTGTCCAAAATTTCCCCAAGTCAAATGTTCTCACATGCTTCCTGTACTTACCATCTAATTGTGCTTTAGAGGTTTTGCTACAGAGGAGTTACCTAATGTAGGTTGTTAATAATTTGACCCCTTTAACCTTCCTCATTAGTCATCATTGCTAAACAGCGGTTGGGCAGTGGGCGGCTCCGAGCTGCAGAGAACAAATGGTCTGTGTCATTGAGTTGGATGTTCACAGTGCAGGTGCCCTTTAATGGCACAGACACTATTAACACAATAACTAAAAGGCAATTAGATTGACTTTCTAAAATGGCAGTCAATTAGCAAAGCTGCTGCGCTGCACGGAGAGAGAGGTGAGGAGAAGGACTTGAGACAGAGGACGGGAACACTTAGGGATACCGATGATCAGCAACAAGAAAAACTGCTATTTGCCTTTAAGTGAAGAGAAGAAAACGCTGCCTAGGAGCGACTCATGTTTTATTTGCTCTAGCAGATACATCTGGTCTCCCTCCCATTTAGACAGATTCTGGGCCGGCCTGGCACGGGTCCGGCCGTCACAACTGTTGATCTGATATGGTGCATTTTTTGACAATAACTGACAACTTGGGGAGCCTTTGTACATTACACAAAATACGTAATAACATCATTTTTAGGCACTATGACACTATGCGTGTGCATAGGAATGTGTTTAGCTTCATACTTTTGGTTTTGCTGCTCTCAGTTTCTCTTTAAAAGAAATACATAAAATACATAATTATTTACCAATTCCTTCTTTTATTTGCATTAAGTAAGGATTTAGTGTTATTCAGCTTATATCCTGAAATATGACCACATTATTTAATTAACTGTAACAAGGCTGGAATTGCTTTGTTTAAATCTGACATGAATAATAATACATTGTCAGCATACACGGACACTCTGTCGGCCCTACTGTTATTCCAGGAAACTGTGGATGTGAGCGTAATACTATTACAAGCGGGTAAATTGCCAATGTAAAAAGTGAGGGCAAGATTGGGTAATCTCAACCTTTACTGGTATTTCATGTGAAAAAAGTTTCACTGGTGGCACCGTAACATAGACTGCAAAAAATGAAAATTTTCAAAATAGAAACTCAGAGAAACAAAGTGGCGATTATAACTCAACTGACCTTTTTTTTTTTTGACGTTAGACCTCCTGCTCTGTCTCTTACTGGCATTTCAAGCACTGACATTGATTGTCCCTTTTTACACACTTAAAAACAATGTGTAATAAAGTCCAAGTTTATTCTTGGACTAGATTTTTGTTATCTGTCTAGCCACACACTCAGGTTTAGTTCTTTCAGAAGTGATGGACAAAAGAAAAATCTGCTTTTGTGAAGATGCTGCAAAGATTTTTTTTTCAATCGCAAGAGTTAACTTTGGCAGAACATTTGGCAGAGTTTCATTATTTGTGGCTTAAAACTGAATTGTCGTTGTTGTTGTTGTGCAGACATCTGTCTTTGTCTTCTGTCTCCTGTCAGGACAAAGACAGAGCCAGGTTGACTGGCATAGATTAATCCTAAATTTTGAAATTTCGAGTGAAGTCGTTTTGACTTTGCTCGACTTGCCACTGCTTCGCACGCTGGCAGACATTTTTGTGCCTAAGAAACACTTCTGTCTGTGAGAACACGTCTTGTTTGTTATTCAAGGGAGACAGCTCTAAAGAAAATGATGAAAAAGCCTCTGCTCTCTCCATGCAAATGAAAAGTATTGACTCTCTGAGATGTTTTGGTTGTGTTCTGTCAGAATGTACGAGCACTCTCCGACCCGGAGGCTGAATGGAGGATAGATGATGTGAGGCCATCACCAGGTGTAATGGCGTCTCACAGTGTGCTTCTATTAGAAGGCAGACTTGACAGGAAATAAGAAACTCGTGTTGTGATGGAAAAATAATGGCTAGACGTAAAAGGCTGATACCTGCACTGAAGGTTGGCCGGTTCTCCGTTCCGCTCATCACTGGTGGACACTGGGCTAAATGTGGTAGAAGGATCTAATAAAAACCACATTTTGTGGTTGTGATGAAGGTAACTGTAGGTTTTTACAGAATAAAGACCTGAAACATCAATCCAACTTTAACAATACTTCAGAGACTTTAAATTACATTTGTGTTGTTACTCTGCAATTCTCAGCACTATTTTCCAAAGTGTAAATCAGCGCTGTGCAGTAACGCTCACAGACTTTAATATGCATGGAGTGTACTTTCTATATGAATAACAAATCATGTCCGCCAGATGTAACAGCTGACTTACACTGGAGCGCTTTTGCTTCGGTAAAAGCTGTTTGTTCCTGAGCTGTCTAGACCAGGAATATGTCACCGACATGTGAAAAGTTCATGCATGAGTACGCCTTTATGTGCAATATTTCATGCATAAGTGAATGCACAGTAAATGCCTGTATGCTGCGCTGTGTGAGTGGTTTCCTGAATCACTTAAATTGGTACGTATTGTGTTTGTGAGTCACTTTGTAAGTAAATATGTGAACACGGTGAGTTTGAGATTCAGGTTTTGCATGCAAGTGGTGCTGTAAATGTGCAAATTTCTTCACACATGAGTGTGCAAGCGCTCTGTGAATGCTCGCAAACTCTTTTAATAGGTTGCAACAGATTGAGCTGTGATACTCTCCAGCGGAGACATTTTTGGGTCGGAGTCTCATTTTTTCTAATAATTGCTTTGATCACAGGAATAATTAGGTTTTATTCTTTCCCTCTGCTCAAAACACGCATTAGCAGGCACCTGCTTGCACACATAGCACTCCTGTCCCTCAGTATACACTGTCATGATACAAAGATTTTAGATTGGGCAACAAAACAAGTGTGGCACTGTCAGGTCAAAGATTTAGTGGAAAGTCAATCTTCTTTATGCTCGCACTGAAGATAATGTGAATTTTAAATAGAAGCTTTACTTTACGAGTGCCAAGATGAGAAGCGTTAATCGCTCTCCTGAAGCTGCTGTACTAACTGTTACCTGCTTGTTGAAGAGAGCTGGGCCTGCTGTGCTCAAGGTGGAGACTTATAAACCCCAAATTCAATTACAACACCCCCCACAGTGAGTCATTTTTGTCTTGGAGGTACAATTAGGTTGTGTGGTGAAGTTTATTCTTGGAGTAATCAGCATTTAGTTTGTATTTTTTGTTTGTTTTAAAGATAGCACGGATGGAATCCTGATTATGCAACATTTGGGCAACAAAAACAGATTAACGCTGCTTTCATGTGGTGTCAGAATAATCAGATTAGTTAGTTTAATTCCTAACTGAGAATATTAATACCCCCTCAAGTCAGAACAACAACTCGGAACTCTTTAAAAATTTTGGTTTACAAGTTGCGGAGTTGACATCATGCAGAAACATGGCAGAGAACTAGATTTCTATGTGCGGTGGTAGCTGACGACGAGGCAAACAACTGGTTTTTGTTATGCCTCCACGCCTTCAATGGCCGAGTCCAGATGCATATTGTTTTTGGGTTGTCTGTCTTTCCATCTGCCCTTTTTCATGACACAATATCTCAAGAACACCTTGACGGATTATTTTAAAATTTGGCATAAATATTCAAGTGGCCTCAAGGATGACCTGATTAGATTTTGGTGTTTAAAAGTCAAGGTCACTCTGTATCTCACCAGTGTCATTGCTGTGAAAGCAATATCTGAAGATAGAGATAGGAAGATAGGAAGTTTCCTCAGATTTGGCAAAAAAACATCCATTTGGACACAAGACTGAACTGATTAGAATCTGGTGGTTGAAAGTCAAAATAAATAGGATAAAAATTCTTGAGTTATTGCCAAAAGCAAGTTTTGTGAGGTCACTTTGACCTTAACCTTTGATATATACCAACAAATTCTAATCAGCTCATCTTTAAATCCAAGTGAGTTTGTGTCAAATTTGAAGAAATTCCCTCAAGGTGTGCCTGAGATACTGCTTTCACAACAATGAGACAAATGTGATCTTGACCTTTGACCACCAAAATCTAATCAGCTTATTGTTGAGTCTATTTGAAGGTTCTTTCAAAAAAAAAAAAAAATCTCTCAAGGTATTCATAAGCTTTAACGTTCACAAGAATGAAACACACCACGTCACCGTGACCTTGACCTTTAATCTATTATCACCAAAATTGAATGAATTCATCTTTTAGTTTGATTAAGCACCTTTTCCAAATTTGAAATTCTCTCATGGCATTCTCAAAATATCACGTTTACAAGAATAGGTGTACACACGGATGGAACCCGAAAACATTAAGCCACCTCGGCTGTCGCTGGCATAGAGACATAAAATCACGAGTCCCTCCACAGTGCTTAAAAAATTACATGACGTGCCTCCCCCATTTTGCACCACCTCTCCCATCTCATAAATAACAAACTTTACCTTAACAAACCTTATTAATGTGTTTTTTAAATGCCCAGAGCAACAAAAAACAACAAATTTGCTCTGTAGCTTCCATGTTGTTTTTACGTTACGACTTTAAGCTCCTGACCAAACCAAAGTTGAAAGAAAAACTTTCCAACTGAGGAAATGGGACCATCTGAGGAGCACATAAATGCAGCGTTATATAATGTCTGAGTTAACTGCAATAACTCCATATTATGTGAGGTGAAATAAATTCAGTCTGCAGCAAGAGGACATTTTTTGTATTATAAATGTGATTTTAAAAAAAAGAGTTTGGACCACCGTAGCAAAGTGGCTTATTTTTCCTGACACAAGTGAGTTTCCCCTGCGGAAACTTAAGCCATCAAGGTGCTAAATATGCTCTGAGTGAAGAAAGTTTTTTCACAGGTTTAATTTAGCAAAATGAGATTGTGCATGGCAGAGATGGGGAAGTGAGCTGTGCAGATTTGGATTCTCTGTGAGTCCGTCTGTATTTTCTGAGCATTTTCTGAGCAGCATTGTGAGCATTTCTGATTAACCCTTTGAAACCCTGAGCAAATTAGCTTGATTTCTTTAAAAAAAAAAAAGAAAAGGACAATAAGCAACCAAAGAAGAAATTATCCCCAAATTCACAAGAAATTACAAAAGGACAAGAAAATAATCTGAAAGTTAGTTAAAAAATGAAAAAGAAAAAGAAAGCCATGAAAACAAACAAAAAAAAAAACAACTTAGGAAAAAAGTGCTTAAGAATTATAATAATTCTGTAATATAATTTTAAACATGTAATTACGAAAAATATAAAAAGTTTTCCCCATCTTTTTTCTTCTTTTCCCTAAACATTTCTTTCTAGCTTTTTTCGTTTTTCCCTAGAAATTTTTCCCTGGCTTTTTGAAAATAATTTTTAAATCTACTAATTTCTTGCAATTTATGGATCATTTTTCACAAAATTCCTCATTGCCTTTTTCATCCTTTTTGAAAAAAAAACCCAAAAAAATTCCCCCTCAGGGCACAAATGTTAAAGTAATTTTGCAGGGCGTCTGAAAGCAGCATAAGAGAAGCGGTGGCGCTCCAGGTTTCAAAGGGTTAAACTTCCCAGAAATATTCAAAATTATTCCACAGCATCATCTGAATATTGGTTGCCCACCTTTCCCCTACATATCTTATCATTTCCTCTGCACTGTGTTGCACGCCGCTCGCATGCAGCTGTAACCTCAGCGAGTGTTCGTTTAACGCTGCGAGGTGCGGAGGCTAAACAAAGGCTGACTACTTCAGATCAGAGCAGATGATAAAATGAAACTTTAATAATCCCCGTGGGGAAACTGGGTCATTGCATAAGGGAAGAATAGACGACAAGAAGAGAGAAAATGAAGACTTGCAGATAATGCAAGTAATTACAACCAGAGAACACACTGTACTGTACGGAGGGTAAATCAAAGGAGAAGTTAAGATCTGTTGGCAGCAGCAGGGTGGAAACGTTTGGGCTGAGTTTCGAACATATGTTCAAAACATATGTGCCAAGATGTGAGCCAGCCACTTGCAGATTTGTTTAGGTTCATGTAAAAAGGCTTTCAAATAATCTTGTCAAAAATGAGACACACACACACACACACACACACCAGGTTGCAGAGTGTTCAGGTCATACTGACAGATTTATTCGGATTATGCGCTTGTCCAAACAATCACCCTGCTGATTTGATCAGTATTGCCGTAGACGCGCAGTCTGATTGCAGGCTGAATCTCTCATTATAACCTCGCTGTAACATAATCAGATTTAATCGTCCGAGTCCTCAGAAGAGCGTCAGATGAACTTTATTGATCCTGGCAGCTAAATTGGGTCATTACAGTATCACCGATTAGAGGTGCATGCTGGGGAACGTGAGACAAACCCATTTTCTGATTCTGTTGATCCCTGAAGGAGAAATTCATCTTTTTGTGTGACCTTCAACACAACGGGATGTTGTATACTGCTCCTCTAAGAGGAAGAGAGGTTTTGAGGTTTCCAAAGCCAAACTACCACCCCGCGCTCACTCCCAACTCGTCAAATACTGGCGCTTTGTCAGTGATGTTGGCGTTAGACATCGACGCAGAGGCACCTCTCATATCAGTATGATACGCACTGGGTTACCAACATAATATCAGGAGCTAAAAAGTTCCTTTAGGGCGGGTGGGAGATGACGAGGATGGGTCCAACAAACCCCAGACTTTCACCCAGGAGCCTGCAGTTCACTTCCCATGTGAATGTTCAGACAAACCATGATGTTTTCTGTAAACCTAACCATTTGCTTTTGTCACACAAGGAAGTAAATGCAAATATGAGTTGTTTTATTGACATTGTAAGTCTATTTTGAAAAAGATTGTGTACATGTAACGGGTGCAAACTAGGGCTGTCAAATGATTACATTTTTTAAAATTGCGATTATGAGAAAATGTTGATATTACATACCAGTGGTGGGACCAACTCATTGTTTTACAAGTCAAAAGTGAGTCTCAAGGCTTTGAATTCCAGTTCCGAGTCAAATTTGTATTTGTTTTTATTTTTTAAAACATGTTTGCTTAAAAGTTACTCAGCTATTAAGCCTATGTTAACATTAGCTCACTAACTATGCTAAAATTAGTCTCTTCTTACTGTTCGTTGTGCATCTTCATATGATGACATAAGTTGTAGTTTTTTTTTTATCTTCATCAGTCATTTCTGACTCCCCCTTTTTGCATACTGTTATTTGGTTTTAGTCGACTTCCACATAGTTTCCGTAAACAAACAAAATTAATCCAATGAGGGACTATTCTACAAGGAAGATTGCCTTTTTTCCCAATTTTTCTACTTTACTGTCTAATGTCTACTCTATGTACTTCACCACAGTAACTGTTAAAGAAATCTATTGCAAAATTAATTATTTAATTATTAAATTATTTTTTAAAAATCCTGAGACCCAGCCTGAATCCACCCTCCTGCTGAAACCTTGGCTCCGGCTGTTCAGAAGTAATCTGTCCAGATTGTGGCTATTGAATTAGATCAAATGGGTTGTTAAAAAAAAGGATTTTAAAATCAGATCAGAGCTGGAAATCTGCTAATATTTAAATAATAAGAAGTATCACGTCTAATGTTCAACATGCATTACTGAGTGTGCCCACACCATCATTAACAAACTCAGCAACACACTGTTGATGTTTTCTTACAAATGTTGTGTGTGAGTCATCTTCTGGCGCTGTGATGTCATCAGGCCGGTGACTTCTCCTCTTGTTACTATGAATGGCTGCTAAAAGGGAAATGTTTGTCCATTAGTATTCCTTACCATCTGCCAATGTCTGATGTTACATTTTACGTCTTAGCTGTGAAACTAACGAGACATTGTGTTACTAAGGGAGCAGCTCCGTGTACAGTCAGAAAGTATTCTGCAGCGTTATGTTTCCTAAAGAAAACTAGCTTTCAGCTTTCTATTCAAAGGGCCGGGACATAATTTGACCTGGTGTGTGGTGTGAAAAAGGATATTCGGGGGCAGCAGAAAAGTACTTTCAACTGCTTTTTTTTCACCTTTTGTGTGATACAGGGCTTGGAGCTGGCTTTGGTTTGGTGGATGGCAGTGGTTTGCTGTGATTGGAGCTATTTTGGACACGTCCAAGAACAGAGAGAAAAAAAAAAGCTCAAAAGCTCTCTTGAAATGAAAGTAGAGCACACACACAAACAGCCAGATGGTTTCCAAATGATAGGTCTGAGTGTGTGTGCGTGTTGTGGGTATATTTTTATACATACAGAGCTCTTTTTACTGTGAAAACATTAACATAACATTTAACTTGATAATCCAACTCCTGCATATTTAGTTTGTTTAATTTATTCAAAGGAGGGTTTTAGATCACATTTCTTGGTGTTTTTATTCAAGTGAAATTCCTCAGAAGAGCCCATTTCCCACTGGACAAAAACCCATTAACCCCCACCAACATCTGGCTTTTTTATTTAATGGGAAAGGTTACAATCGGCAATTAGTCCCTGGAGAAATGACTCTGCAGTAGTCACGGGCATTTATAGGCTCCGATTGCCGCTTATGGAAAGATGACACCCGGGTGGACGTGCTAGTTTTAGCTCCTTTCTAACGCAATGCAATAAAGTGCCACCACAAAATCCCGTCTGTCTCTGCTAAAGCAGTGCTTGAACAACTTTCCAAATTAGTCTGCACCGAGTTTGAAAGACAGACTGAATAAAAAGACATTTTAAAAAAAGTAACCACTATAACCTTTTCACTGGCCTCCATGCTGCTGTGTACTGTTAACAAACCTGTTATCCAGGCCGTTAGTGACACACCAGTAAAAACCCCAGAAAGGCATTCTCTTCTGCTGCAGAGCCATGTACATTTAAAAAAACCTTTATACATCTGCTAAATTTGGTCAAAATAGGGTTTAAGACTAGCGATGCACATTGTATATTGGGTGGATAAATTATTAGCCAATAATGGGAAATTTTTATTTTTATTATTTCAATAATGAAAATAATACACAGACAGACTGCTCTAATGGACTTAACAAGGGCAGCAGGTACACACCCTGATACAGTAGGTGGTCGTACATTTTTAAAGTTGGTTAAGCCGCCACTTAACACAGAAAAGAAGAAGACCAAGCGCAGCGAGCTCACTAGACAGGCAAAGTAAAACCAAAGTATGTTTGAGAAGTTTTTACTAGAAAAAATAAATGAACATTTGAAGAGTTAGACCTGTCCTTTGTTTTTGTTGTTTGGATAATGGTTAATTTGTTTAGTTCAGAGCTATTAAATTATTCATATTTTCTCACTATGTTTCAGCCTTTTTTACCTTCAAATGTGCGTAAACTACACTATACACTTCTTTTTAAAATAAAAAAAATTGAAATGATGAGTTATGTTATTGTTGGCTAGAAAAAAAAAATATGTACCATGCATCCTTCAAAAAAAATCACCACACTCTTGCTTTTCACATCTTTCTCCATTATAATTGGGGTGTTGTTTTTCATACTACCTCAGACAACTTTTGGAAAACTGTAGACAGTAATGGATTAGTTACTGTGTGTTATTGTGCACACCTGTGCGCAGTGTTGTTTTTGGCATCTTTTAAATGCCTGTGTGTCCTTTTGTATGACTCTAAATTGTTTTTGTGGGTCCGTGAACACAACGCAGGCAGAGCTCTTTATGAGTTCTCAAATTTCCTCTAGCAGCAGTTTGTCACTCACGGGATAGATAATCGATCTGTTTGTTCACAGCTGATCAGATCAAATGGATGGATAAGAGAAGCAGATGATTGTAAGTGAAAGCAAACTGTTAGACAGTTTGCATATGAATACAAACCTGTTTGTCCCATGTAAAAGCAGTGAGCCAGCCTGATCTCTGCACATAGATGTGCTGATATCTGAAGGAGGGGAGCACAAGAAATGAGCTATGAACAATTGGAAAATGAAAGAAGATTGCTTTTGATTACCACTCATTAGTTAATTAAGTCAGTCAGCCGCTTGCCTGCTCGCTCGCCAACCTGTCAACAACGTATGGCCTGACTGTGTGATTAACTCAAGTCTGTGTGTGTGCTGGTGTGTGTGCTGTCAGTGTAGCGAGGCACAAAGACATTTTTTTCTCCCATTCGTGATTTTTCGATCTTGTAGTTTGGTAATGCAAACCAGATGAACCCTGAACCTCGCTCTGCTTTGATGTCTGTCTGCACGTGTGCAAAATCTTTTTATGCATGTTTTCATTGATATGCACGGCGTAAAGTGGCCGGCCTTCGCAACATGCATGATTAGCGGTGTGGGACTGCTGTAACACCACCACGGCGCAGAGCTGCTGCCAAGCTGCACTGAATGATTGATGCAAGGAAAAAAGAAATTAAAGGAGAGGCGAGATATTGTTGAAGGCAGGTATGAAGAAAAAGGATGAATGAAGGTTGCATAAATGAGTAGCGCTGGAGTTTGAAAGAAAGAAGCAACAAATCAATACTTCATAGAGGAGAATACTCGACAAAAAACAAGGACATGTTTTCTGAGCGAACAAAGATGAAAGAAAGTTAGCGGCACAAAAACAAAAAAAAAGAACAAAGGATGGGAAGCAGGAGCTGCGAGGGACGGATTTCATGAGAAGATAAGATATGGAAGACGAGATTCAGAAGAGCCCCAATTTCACAGTGGTGTGAGTGCCGCGAGTTTACAAGGAGTGCTTCACTTGATTGCACATTAGTCCTATTGTAGAGGGAGCCCTGCACATGTTTTATTTAGCAGGCCTGCTCCGCCTCGGCTTGAGCGGGACGGACGTTTGTTTGTTCTCCGGCCCCGCTGTGTGCTCGGGGTCGCAGGTGCAGAGCCACGTCTCCTTGCTGCTAATGGACGGAGCAGCGTTAGTCAAGTGTGTCAGCCTCTGCCCGCTTTCCCCACACTGATGTTATTATCAGCCGTCAAAGCTTCCACTTTGGAGGATATTTCAGGGTTTTCTTGATTTCACAGGAGGGTGAAGTCCTTTCTTACGCGAGGATCTCTCTGTTCCTGTTGTTTGTGCAAGAGGAATGCAGTGTGGGCCGAACACAAACCTGCTGCTACAGTATATGTAACACGTCTAAGGTGAACACAACTTCGAAGATTGCGAGAGTGGAAACGTTCGTCGACGTTTCACCCTTTGCCATAGAAGTTCTGTGGTGGATCTTTCTCTTAACCTCCTGACCAGCACGCATTAGGCAGCTTCCGGCAGCTTGCCCTCATATCAACCAGATACATGAGATAGACTTCAGACTGCAGTTTTGTTCTGTAAGCTGTGCTAACCATCTGCTCTGTGGTGCAGAATTAGAAATACTTTAATCTGCAAGCAAAAACAACAGAAATCTGTTGGCTGAACATATTAATGGACACAATACCAAGAAAGAAGTTTACTGCATGTAAGTTTATTGGAATAAACACATACCAGACTTTGCAGTGATGCTGCAGCCCGCTAGAGAGGAGTTGGACTAAGATGCCAGCCGAAACAGACAAGTCAGCACAGTTGCCTGATAGTCAGATAATCAGCATGAAGGGGGTCAGTTGAAAAATACACCAAAATAAAACAAGATGTGATGCACCGAATGAAAAATTCTGAAATTAGCAAGCACATTAATATTTTGAAACTTGTTTTTTTTGTGTGTGTGCTGCGATCAGACACCTTTCACAAGCTATTTCACCCAATGAAACCTCAGCAAATTGGTTTATTTTTTTGAAAACATGGGAGGGAAAAAACAACTTGGCAAGAAATGTCCAAGAAAAGTCCCCTAAAAATATTTTTGAAAAATGGGAGAATTATAAAAAAAAAATAATAATA